>NC_137688.1:7138971-7251471 GCF_963989245.1 Nansenia antarctica | reverse complement strand
TTCAATGAGCCCATCCTATGATTTCTCCCTTCACCAGACGCCACTGCGTCAGACTGTGACAAAGGATAATGGATCTGTGATGCCCCAGTCTTTGTTCTGTGTAACTACTGTCGTGTGTGTGTGTGTGTGTGTGTGTGTGTGTGTGTGTGTGTGTGTGTGTATGTGTGTGTGCGTGTGTGTGTGTGTGTGTGTGTGTCTGTTGTGCCTGCGCAGGTGAGGTTGACAGTGTTTCCTGAGAGGAAGCGTTCCCTGTTGTTCAGGAAGGTGGCCTGGTGGATCATCTTCCTGTCAGTCATAGCAGGACTCCTGTTATTGGGTCATCTTGGCTTTGTGCTGTGGAAGGTAACCAATCAGAGGGGGGAATTAATATCCATGCTTTATATTCATGTTGTGTGCGTGTATTCAATAACGTGTGTGTGTGTGTGTGTGTGTGTCCATCCTTCTAGTGTGGATGCATCAAATGCCCTGTGCATGACAAGACCACTGCACAAGAGCCCTGCCCCAAAGCATGAATACCACAGAACAACCTTGCCCTATGGGATGAAAGACAAATGTTCACTGTGTGGAAAAATTGCAATTTACAACCAGAAAAGACTATTGCAATACTGAAAAAGCCCACAGGACAAGCTTTTTGGAAAATTATTATTCTAAATTTGACTTGACTGAGGTTATATTACCCATGTCGGCATAGTAACAAGCATACGAGAAAGACAAAGCAGTTACTCGACCACAACGGATTGAGAGAGCATCATTGTGAACTGAATTGAGTCGCTGATGCTAGGTTTTCTTTACAATTTTTTAATGAAATGGAAAAAGGCTATTTCCTCATTAATACCAAAACTTGTTACAACATCATGAAAAAATTGTGCTATTCTTTCACAGTAATGGAATGTAGTATCTTAGCTGGGAGTGGTGAGAGTCGATGAGAGGTTGTAGTGGTTAACTATTAAAATTTTGACCAGAACGTCCTTGAATTGAATACAACAGCCGTTTGGCAAACACACACACACACACACATCATTTAGAATTGTGCACTTTGATAGTCATTTGCTCCTGTACAATAGTGGAATGTTTATCTGGCGTGCCAGACTACTGGTACCATAGTAAGCTAGTATGTAGCTTGCTAGCAATTGCTAAATAGTATGGCTTCTTAACCAGGCTAGTGGAATCTAATACTGTTACTCTCCAGATACCTTTCCAAACTGGAATAGAACCCAGACCTCTAATATACACACTCACCACTCCCACGCAGACTTGCTATCCTATTCATTGTACAAGGTCAGAATTACCTTGAGTAACACTTAAAGTACACTCCCCTGTCAAAAAAGGGATGCGGCGACTTTTCATTCAACAAAAAGTATGCTTCTTCAATAACATTCACAATACATTCTTATTGTGTTGTTCACCATCTTTGTTGCTTTTCTCTACAGACACTTTGTCTCTCTCCGTCTTTTCTGTACACTTCCATTCCCATTCCCTCCATCTATATCCAAGCCATTTCTCTCTCCCTCCATCTATTGGTGGTCAATGTCTTGGTGAAGGCCAGAATGTTCTGTGACTGCCTTTCACACTTGAATACTTTTGTCATTAACTTCCACTCCCTCTCTGTCACTGTCACTCTTTTGTCTCTTTTCATTTGCCAATCCATCCATAACTTAAATGGTACCTATCAATCCCTCTTCCACTTCTCTGTTCCACACATCTTGCCTTCTCATTCAACAAAGCTGCCGTCGTTGTTGCTTTTAGGACACTTAAATAGAAACATTCAAAAAACGGCGAGAACCCCATCATGAAACTGAAACTGAAACTGAATCATCTCAACACCTCTCTTTTCTTAAAAGCAGAACACTCACAAATGATCCAAAGCACACGGTCTGCTCCCAACCCATCATCAGCCCTTGGTTTATAAATCAGACTACCAAGGAAGAACTCCTCACAGAAAAACACAATGTACCAAGGCTGGTCCAGTGGTTCTACAAAACAGTATTCCTGTGTAAGCTGGTGTCCTTGTAAACGGTACAACAATTAACTGTTTTAAACTAACTAATGACTGAACAGTAAAATGAACATCATACAACTCGAATGTCACAGTAGAAGGAGAGTGTTGAACTAGATGACTGTCAGAGCTGACACAAGAGTACACCAGGCACCAGGGGTGGACAAATACTGGATTAGAGAAACGTCAACCAAACCCTGCCTTTGTGTCAATTTCAAACAATGCTTTACATCAATAAATACAATCAAATCATACAGAAATACAAATAAATTAAAGGCATCAATAAATTACATGATTCAGCCACACTGTCAGGGCAGGCTATATAAAATGAAGGCCTGCGCCAGTTACATTCCAAATAAACCCCTCTAAGGTCCTATTACTGGTACCTAACGGTCCTAATGGTCCTATTACTGTTTTTCTCAATTTCTCGAACACATTTCTTGAAACAATATTCGACCTTTCAAAACAGTTAACACATTCCCTTTTTTCTTCAAAATACACGACACCTCTCAGAACCTACCTGTCACAAAAGCAAATCAATGCATCAACGCAGTATAATTTGTCATCACATTGAAAAATTAATTTCATAACAACACACTAAATAGTAACTAGAACCATCAATATGCATTGTGCAGGTTGGCGAACTTTCAGTTAAAAACGAAGGTGAAAAAGATCACAGTAGAAACTACACTTAGCAGAAAAACCATATCTGTTGTAGCTTTGCTTCTTTGAGAATATCAATGCTAACTATAAACATGAAATCAAATTAATCTGTAATATTCAGAAAGAAGCAGATAGCGACACAAATTACATTACTGATTGTCAATTGAACTGTTGAGAAATGAGAGTTTACATGTATGGTGATTCACTACAATGGGAGAAAGCTAGAAGCTGTAAGAAAATAGATTTAATTTCTCAACACTTACTCAATTGATTGTTGTGTCTTACAGTATGTAGAGAGCTGTGTTAACTGTTTTGCAAAAAAGGTGCTTAACTTAGGTATTTTGTGTGATAAGTAATGAGAAACTACTAATTGTTTGCTAAAAATGTTACTATTGTATGTATGTTATTGCTGTGGGCATGTGAACTTCAGATTCATACAATGGTAATGGTGTAGGTAAGCAATCAATAAAAACGATTGACCTTTACATACAGTTATTTATAGCCATAGTTAACCACCTGGCCTTTACACATTAATGTAGTATAGGCAGGGTTCAACACTGAATGCCTGGTAGTTTGAAGTTTAGCAATTGCTTATTGCAGGAACAAAAGGAATACGTTGGACCAAATGCAGATCCACTATAATGGCACTTGTCTCCTGGTATAAGAATAAGCTATCTAACAATTATGAATCATCATTATGAAATTATAAAACGGTAACTGTATGAATGTGAAGATTATCAATGTTTAGGACTTGTGAGGCTGATTTTTCAGCAGGGGATCTGACGTTTTTGGTGGTCATGCATTTCAGCCTAAATCTAGCAAGGCAGACAGGTGATTGGCCAGGATGCTGGGATATTGGTATTTGAGATAGCCAATCATATAACATTAGGTTTTCTTTGTGCTGCAGATAGGTGACTGGACAGGATGCTGGGATATTGGTATTTGATAGCCAAAATGTGTTTTTCTTTGTGCTGGCACGATTTGTTAAAAAGGAGAAGATTATTTTCTGCCCATATTGCTGGAGGTCTTATTAAAACACACCTTTTAGATTCAACTTCTGTCTTTACCCTTTGGGATGACTGAATAAAGCTGCTCTCATAACATTGTGCTTATAATAAAAGACGAACATAAAATCCAACGACGACAACAACAACCCAATCGTCAGACTGCACCAGCAGCTATCTCCACAAGGGGGCGACAGTAGCCATGAAGGACAGAGCGAGCAGGGGAAGCAGAGAGGAGACTGGCTGGCTGGCTGCTGATCTGGTCCGGTCTTTCCTGTTCCACTTGGCTCCGTTCCTGTCCCTGACCCGGGGGGGCCTGATGGGGGCGGAGGAGGAAGGGTTGCGGGGGGGTTTGCTCTGAGGCGGGGAGTAGGGGCCGTAGCCTGGCCAATCATCACTGTACCTCTCACTTCCGTCAACACCCCCTGACCCACTGCCCTCCTCGCCTACAGACAGGGAGATGACAGGTGATAAGTGGGAGCGGGAGTGTGTGTGTGCGCGTGTGTGTATGCGTGCGTGCGTGCGTGAGTGTGTGTGTGTGTGAGAGAGAGTGAGTGAGAATGACAGCAAGAAAGCGAGAGATATAGAAGTGAGAAGAGTGACGGAGGAGTTTCGAGGGGAGAGTGAGAAAGAGGGATTGATAGTCAACACGAGAGACAAAACAGGGAAAAGACACGGATTGAGTGAGAGACAGAGAGAGAGGGAGGGTAAGGGAGGTGAAGTGAGACAGAAGGGGACTCACTGTCCATGAAGTCAGTGTCCAGGCCGGCCTGGGCTTGTCTCAGTCTGTTGGTGGCCACCCTGAGCTCCATGATGAGCTGCCTGGTCCTCACGTCAGGCCTGGCGATGTCGACCTCCACCTCGGGGTTGTTGATCTGACTGACCAGCCCGTCACCTGTCACATCTGGGAGGTACCTGTTAACACACACACACACACACGCGCACGCACACGCACCCGCACACCAATATCAGCATGACATATGCAGCACGTACCCATTAACACACACACACAGACGCACACACACACAAACACACACACACACACGCACCCGCACATTGGCAGCATGTACCCATTAACGCACATACACATACACCAATATCAGCATGATATATGCAGCATGTACCCATTAACCTGCACACAGACACACACCAAACCAGCATGTCCTCAAGTACGCGCCTGGCAGATGAGCACACAAGACACACACACACACACACACACACATCTCCGTCTGTCTCGTCGCTCACACGTCCCTTCCCTTCCCTTCCCATCCCTTCATCTCACACACCTCCCCCTGGTCTGTCCGTTCCAGCAGCGGTCTTCATTGGTGACGTCAGCGGCGGCGTTCTCGTCGTTGCAGATGGTGTGTGGGAGGGAGACCCAGAAGCCTCGCATGGGACGAAGGCGCTCCTTCAGATCCGAAACCTGGGCGGAGGTGGGGGGGGCGGAAGGGAACCCGTTCAGGCTTACGAATGTATTCTTAGTATGAACATATGGAGGCGAGCGGCCGTAAAAATAAAAAAAACTCTTCAAACAAGCTAGCGGAAAAACGCCTCACGCTCACAGAATGAAGCTGGGACAATACAGCTTCTCTAAGAGCTAAGAGTTGTCTTTCTCGTCACCGCCCCCACCATCTCCTCCTCCCCCTCCAACCCCTCCTCTTCTCACCAGTCTGTCCAGGTTAGTTCCGGCGGCGGTGGTGGGCTTCTCCTCAGGGGTGAAGGTACGGAACGGTCTCCTGTTGGTCCTGTCGGGCTCCTTTAGCGAACGTCGGGAACGCCCCGGGGCCGGCCTGGGACTCCCGCAGCCTTGGAACACCTAGGGTAAACAACAACAACACTATAGTAAACAACAACATCACTACAGTAAACAACATCACTACAGTAAACAAAAAACCAACATGGTAAAATGTGGACTGAACAGAGAACACAACAACAATATCATCCATTCTCATTTACTGCGGACAGATCCATAGTCCACACAACAATAGATGGTCTACAATGCATTCCCTCCCACTGTGTATCCAGTCCCTCCATCCCTCCCTCCCTCCCTCCGCCCCTGTTCTTGCCTTGGTGGAGGTGGTGACGCTGTTGTCCTGCATGTGCATGATGGCCTCAGAGACCTTGACGGAGATAGAGTCGGCAGCCAGCTCCATGTTGAATGGCCCCTCAAGCTTCTCAGACACCTGATAAAGAGCGTCTGAGAGAGAGAGAGAGAGCGAGAGAATGAGAAAGAGAGCGAGCGAGAGAAAGAGAGAGAGAGCAAGCGAGAGAAAGTGAGAGAGAAAGAGCGAGCGAGAGTGATAGAGAGAGAGAGAGAAAGAGAGAGGGGGAGAGAGAGAGAGTGAGAGAGCGAGCGAGTGAGAGAGAGACGGGGCGGAAAGGTTAGGAACATGGAGAAATAGATACAGTAGATGTAAAAATAGTGATAGTGGGCAAGAGGTAGGGCAACCAGGGTGATGAAAAAACACACATATAAAAATAAAAATAAAACACCCTCCCAAAAGCCCGCCTCCACTCTCTACTCACCAATGAAGTTGTTCCACTCTGTATCGAGGTCAGCCTGATTGGCCAGGCAGCCCTTCATCACGTTGAGGCAGAGGGAGTGGCAGGGGCGGAGGGAGGGCATGCCTCGACACAAGGGGCAGTACCACTGGCGCATGAGGGCACGCACACACTCCGTACCTGCACTCAACTAGAAGAGAGGACAGGCGAGGAGAGGAGAGGAGAGGAGAGGAGAGGAGAGGAGAGGACAGGACAGGACAGGACAGGAGAGGAGAGGAAAGGAGAGGAGAGGAGAGGAGAGGAGAGGACAGGAGAGGAGAGGAGAGAAGAGGACAGGAGAGGAGAGGAGAGGACAGGAGAGGAGAGGAGAGGAGAGGAGAGGAGAGGAGAGGAGAGGAGAGGAGAGGAGAGGACAGGACAGGACAGGAGAGGAGAGGAGAGAAGAGGACAAGAGAGGAGAGGACAGGACGGGAGAGGAGAGGAATAAATAGCAGTAAATGCAGCAAACAGACAGCTAACTAAAGTACATTTGTTACACAAACGTACCTTTGCTGCCTTGTTGACAATGTCCCGTCCTGTGGCCAAGCCTTGAGCCAGTGCTCTGGCTGCAATGAATGCCCTGGACACCTGAGAGGAGAGAGGGGAGAAAGGGAGAGAGAGAAAGACGAGATCAGCTGCTTGTTGAAAATATGAAATGTGCATTATGAGAACCTGTTGAACAGAATGGTTGGATTCCTCTGAAACACTCTTTTCAAACTGTATCACTGAAGGCGGAGGGGTGATGGAAATCGCCTATCCCGCAGGTACAGAATCTAACCAAATCCCAACAATAAGGGTTTTCGATTGATTTACCAAGTCAGTCACTCACCTGTACACGCAGCTTTCTGGGCACGTCCCCAAAAGGCTGCAGTTGTTCTGCGTGTTTGCTGACACACTCCAGGTACTCTTCACTGAACTGGTACTGAGGGTTGACCAGAGAGAAGACACGCTCCACCAGCCTTGACCAGAACTCTGATAACACCTCCGTCAGACTCACACTGCCCCCTGTGGCCGAAAGAGGGAACTGTCAAACTGGAAGGAGTACTGTAGTTCTGTTTTAGCATACTGGTCATTGTCAAGGGTGTAGTGTTGTTTAACGCAGAAACAGTACGGAAATCTACTACGGCTGTTTTCCAATCCTCTTAAATAGCCTCCTTGTTGTTAAACGTTAACTAGGGAGTGATCAGTCCCTGTCATAGCATTGGGTCACGCGCCAAGTGTCCTACGCGTGCGTCGAGTGTCCTAGTCAAGTCAAGATAAGATTGAGAAAAGCAACCTTATGACTTACCAGCATAGTATCGTCGTAGCTCCACAAATAACTCCTGGAATACTTGTGCGTTCTGGGTGAAAAGACGTCCGTAGGTCTTGGTGAACATCTGATTCATGGACTTCTCAGACAGATCTATGATCTCCCTAAAGAACTCTAAGACAAGAGGACGGTGCATGTCAGGGGTGTGGTTCAATATGCTACATTAAAATATACCTTAGTTGTCACCTTAATAATATACAATATAGTACTCTCTTTTATTATTATTATTATTAATAATAATAATCCTTTATTTAACCAGGGTAGTCATATTGAGACAATAGCCTCTTTTTTTTTTTTTTTTTTTTTCTGATTTTATCCCTTTTTCACCCAATTTGGTATCCAATTGCACCCAACCTAGCATCCAATTATCCCCTGCCTATTGCGTAGGATCCGCCGCACGACCCCGTGGCCGGCAGCCCCAGAGGAGATCGCCAGGCAGACTAGCTGTCTGGCTCCTCGAGCCCGACACCGTTACTCCAGCACCAGACGGGGGCGGTGTTGCGCGACGGATCCTTGTCCGGAAAATAGTCCTATACCCCCCTTGGGAGCGGCCGCTCAATATGCCGCTCCCTGTGAGCCCCGGCCATATCCGGGTCTGACAATAGCCTCTTAATCTTCACGTAGCCTCTTAATCTTCACGTCTACATTAGGATAGGAAAGTGTTCATTTCAGTGAGTCCAGCTCACCGTCAAACTTGCGATGTCTCTGAGTGAAGGTGGTGAGGAGGAACTGGCTGGTGTCCTCGACGGCGGTCAGGAAGTCAGTCTCGCTCTGGTGGGAGAGCGTTTCCTCCATCTGACTGGAGCAGCAGGTGTAGTCCTGAGGGCACAGGCGGAGGTGCTCACCTGGGCCAAGAAAAACACAGGATCAGATATGAGCCAATCACAGTGACAAGATGGGTAAGCAATGGCATGTTCACAAATGGGAAAGTAAGACATATATGGCAGTACTTTCTCATTCTATGCATGAGCAATGTAGGCACATTCTATTCTCACCTTAATTGGAAAACTCAAACTGAGACTATAATTACCCTAGGGCCTATAGGTTTGATGATACCACCATTCACATGCTTCCATTCCATATAAATGGAATTTGATATGGAATTTCAAGTCTACTATCGGCTCAAACAGCCATCAACTCAACAAGGGAGCTTCTTAGTGGTTCCCATCAAGTAGATATAGCTGGTTCATTTTCCTTTATTAACGATTAGGTAGTAATTGAAAAGGGGAATTTATCATCATGAATTATTCAGATTCAAGACATTTCTTTGTTCACTAACACTCCATTGGAACTATAATGATGCCGATGGTAATGATATGCAAACAACCAATAGCAAGACAGCAATCATCAATGACTCATCAATGGACAAAACGAACAAAAACGACTTGAGGACAACTGTAATTTTACTCAAGGATATATTTCATCCTCCTCTTCTAGAACTTCAGTAGGAGCCTAAATCCCAACTCCTCCCTTCTCCTTTTTGTCTGCTACCTTTTGTTCCTTCTTCTCTCAGTCTCTCTATTAGCCCTCTCTCATCCCTTCCATTTCCAAACTCCCTCTCATCATCCCTCTCTCTCCCAGCCATCTGCTACCCTGGCCCACGGGACAGAGATAGCGCGCGCACACACGCGCACACACACACACACACACACACACACGCACAGACACACACACACACACAATCAATATTGCAGTTCTCACAGCTTCCGGACCCCTTATAAAACCTTAAATATAGCCTAAAGGTCTGCACAAAAAAATACACAGGTGACACATTCTAATTTCAACATTAACAGCTCTCTGTCTCTTTCTCTGTGTGTCTGTCTGTTCATCTGTGTGTGTGTGTGTGTGTGTGTGTGTGTGTGTGTGTGTGTGTGTGTGTGTGTGCGTGTGTGTGTGTGTGTGTGTGTGTGTGTGTGTGTGTGCGTGTGCGTGTGCGTGTGCGTGTGCGTGTGCGTGTGTGTGTGTATGTGTGTGTGTGTGTGTGTGTGTGTGTGTGTGTGTGTGTGCGTGTGTGTGTCTGTGTGTGTGTGCGTGTGTGTCTCTCTCTCTCTCTTTCTCTTTCTCTTCTCACACACACAAACACACATTTATATTTTTGACAGTGTCCCATCTTCAACTGCTAACATTAGTTACAACACAAAATGTTGTTACTAGAATACAAAATGATGGCATGTTAAAGTCGATTACTTTAATCACCAGATCAGCCTGTAAGCACAGACTAATTAGGGGCGAGGTTCTTTGTTGCACCGGTGTTGGTAATTTACTCATCCCTTGTAAGCCACCCTGACAAAGACATCTGTGTCAGAGATATTCCATTCCGCTTTGTTCAGCATGTTATATGACAGTCAGTGACATTGCCAGGATTTTCCGAGGAACAAGAAGTCGCACTCTCAACTTCATGTTCTAGGCAAAATGATAATTCATTCCTAAACAACGTAGAGCAAAAACAAGCAGTTTGCACCCAGTCTTACCAGAGATGTGAGTCTGCGGGGCAGTGTTTGTGCTGTATCCCTTCTCTGAATACGCCTGGCGCGTCTCGCTGCAGCTCTGTCTACCCGTAGCTGTGACCGGGCCGCAGGTCCATGACAGGGCAGCCAGCGTGCAGAGATACGACACCAGATACGGGTACCGGTACTGAGGAGGGAGCCGGTACTGAGGGGCACCGCGTCTTTGGCTTTGGTGATGCATCTTTGCCAAGCCCGAGCACTAAAAACGCCCTTAACGTCAAAAAAATAAAAATAAAATAAAGAATGGATGTTAAGAAGCGCAACAGCAATTAGGGGAGAGAAAAAAAGTGACGGCGTTTAAAAAAAAGCCAAAAGTAATCCTTTTAAGAATTCAGTGAAATTGTATCACCATATTTTCCATGAAAAAAAAAATCACGGTTTCCCCAAGAAGTCCAAAGACGTATCTAACTTAGATCATGTTTCTTCCAATCGACAATTCGTATCTATACCGTAGTATCCCTTTGATAAGGTAACCGTGAGTACAGGGTGGTCTGACCACCGTCCCCATCCCTTGTCTGGCTCTCTGTTGCAGAACAATGAGCCGTGCAGCAGCACGAGGAGACCGTAAGGGGGAGAAGGGTGAGGTGCATGCTGAGGCGGGGGGCTTAGAGGGGGGGGGGGGGGGTCCTAAATCTGTAGCCGTCTGGTCTATTTGCAGCGACTCAGGCCTGACGCCAGAACCCACACCTTGGAAGGGACATTGATTTGTGTATGGGTGGGTGGGTGGGGGGGTGACAGCCAGGACCGCACAATTCATGGTTTTACGTTGCTTAAGCACTGAATAGATATACATAGTATATGGACCTACAGTAAATACTAATATGGAATAAAAAAAATCAAACACATCTTCACTTTTGATTGGGTGGGTAAGATGCACGTTTGGGTGGGTTGAGCCTTGTAGCGACCCCCCCCCCCCCCCCCCCCCGCACTATGTTACACTCGTTCTCCCTCACAACCTGGTCCTACACCTACTGCACATAAAATGTACCCAACATTTCAATGTGCTGATTTTGAAAATGTTAGGATTTGTCTAAATCCTGACAGGCACATTTACTTGCATATCTCTCAAGAATAATTGAAGATGGAATATTTGCAACCCTGTCCAATATCCAAAGCTATAGCAAATATTTTGCAGACCAATATTATCAGCCAATACAGACTTAAAATATCTATCTATTGGCTGCACAGAAACTCATGCATTTATCAATAGTTATAATGGTCAATTTTGTTGTTTGTAGTCAACATACAGTATTAACATACTCCACATTTGTATACTGGTTGTTAGAACTACAGGGCAGAATAAGGGGTACCAAAATCCAGATTGCTGTTGTGAGTAAGGTGTATTATGATGATACCCAATGGTAATGGTGCAGTTTTCTAAAAATCTATATTGTACATTTAGCAGTGTGTTGAGTAGTGGGACACAGTAGTGGCCTGGCCATCTGGAGCACCGGGAGAATTGCCGGTGGGCCGGTCGATCTGCGGGCTGCGTGGCCGGTGGACTGGGGGTCTGCAAAGAAAGACATGGGCCAAAAATAAATAAATAAATAAATAAATAAAAGATATGTGAAATGAGCGACGCAGGCCCACTCCTCCATCTCCCCCAGCGTGGCAGTCCCATTGGTCTATCCTTACATCCACGCAGGCCTGTCTGCCACCCCCACTACAAAACAGACCTGGACTTTCAACTGACACACACACACACACACACACACACACACTTTCAACTGAAACAACAAACTAGTGTGACATAACTATATTCAAGCTTGACATACAGTAGTACGCCTACCCACACCCACCATGCCAATGGTCAGAGAGCTGGGGGCCTGTGATCCTTTACATTAGGTTACGTTATATAACCATAATGTATGTGTGTGAATGTGGTATGAACGAAGGAGAAGTGTTACTAGTCAAGATCTTGCCATGGGGCTGTGTGTGTGTGTGTGTGTGTGTGTGTGTGTGTGTGTGTTTCTGTCTATCTGTCTGTCTGTCTGTCTGTCTGTGAAAACAGATGCAACCACCCCCTAGGCGTTCTGTGCCTGATTTGTAATCCACACCAGTGTTCAGGCAAAATCTATGAAGTAAGCATTTACAGCATTTACATTTTTGTCATTTAGCAGACACCTTTATCCAAAGTGACTTACAACAAATACATTTGTCCAAGTAAGTGGAAGAAAAAATAAAGATCAAATCATTTGATCAATAATACTGCAATACTCCTGTGTGACAGAATTTGTGAACATAGATGTCTTTACTCACTTAATGTATCTTAATGTATTATTATATGGCATCTTTTTATGACGGTATGGGATGAAGCTGCCACTCGCATTGATTTAGCAAGTAAAAGTCATTGCGGCTTTTTTTTCATTGCTGTCTCTCAGGCTTCAAATCTTGGGGGCGCTGTTTAGTTACTATGCAGAAAACTAACAAGCGACCAATCATAATGACATTACAAATATTTAGCCAATCAACATTTAGCCAATCGGCGTCCGAACCAGCGCTCTGAAATACGGATCTTCCCGCCTCTAAAACCATTGTCTCTGTCAAGCTGAGGAAGAACTCAATTTACGGAGGTCGTCACTCGTCAACAATATCAAGTCGTAATTTCGCAGGTAGGTCGCTAAACAAACGTTTAAAAGCAACGTTTTAAAAGTATTATTATTATTACGAAGAAAATCAACATTTCCACTTGTTCAGTTTGAAGATAACTCAAGTTCGCAGCTAAACGTTTAGCTAGCTGAAGCCTGTTAGTTCGTTGGTAGCTGCGACCAGCGAGGTAACCGCGGTTACCTTAGAGGTTTGATAGTTAACCAAAGCGTCTAAATATATAGCTAACTAAGTCTTATTTACTTTCATTTCCACAGTGCTTATCTAACGTTTCTAATGTCTGTTATGTTCAGTTACATTGAAGTTCGCTGCTGACCCGCCAACGAACATGGATGATGAATCAAGCCTTGACAGGTGAGGTAACCTGAGGTAACCTGTAGACAGGCAGTATGTGAATAACGGCGTGCTTTTTTTCAGTAACGGTTAATCTAATTAATTACTATTTCCATCGTTATAACGCCGTTACCGGTAATTCAATGCGGCGTGTTACTACTGAAGCTTCTCATTGTCATCCGACCTCAGTCACAGCTGCAACGGTGCTTTGGTTTGTTGGGGAGGGGGGAGGGGCGAGACAACCGCTTAAGTGATCATGATTGGCTATGGTAGAGTTAAGTGATCCTGATTGGCTATGGTAGAGAACATTTCATGGTAAGCCAACCATAAGCCAACCATAGTTCAGTGTCAACACTTCATATTGGCTAGGATGGTTAGATGACTGGGTTGGCTGGATGAATGAATGCATGCATGGATGGATGAGTGTTAGGAAGGAGTGTACGGATGGATAGATGAATGAATGAATGAATGTTTAGGAGCTAAAGTTGGATTTGTCCAAGAAATTCATGTCTTATTTTTTCAGTACTACTTTAAAATCACTTCATATTGTTTAACTGTTTACTTTTGTGTTGAAAAAACTTGAAGTTACAGTCTGTCTACCAGTTGTCTGAAGTTGTGTGACAGTTTGATTTATTTAATTTACACTACAAAGATTTAAAAGCACTTCATATTGTTAAATGTTTACTTTAAAAAGTAACGCAATAGTTACTTTCCCTAGTAACTAGAAGTTACTTTTATAATGAAGTAATTCAGTTACTAACTCAGTTACTTTTTGGGATAAGTAACTAGTAACTATAACTAATTACTTTTTTAAAGTAACGTGCCCAACACTGTAGACAGGTGAGGTAACCTGTGGTAACCTGTAGACAGGTGAGGTAACCTGTGGTAACCTGTAGACAGGTGAGGTTACCTGTGGTAACCTGTAGACAGGTGAGGTTACCTGTGGTAACCTGTAG
Source organism: Nansenia antarctica (assembly GCF_963989245.1). NCBI lineage: Eukaryota > Metazoa > Chordata > Actinopteri > Argentiniformes > Microstomatidae > Nansenia > Nansenia antarctica. The sequence goes on along the minus strand of NC_137688.1, from coordinate 7,237,555 downwards.
ACAGGTGAGGTAACCTGTCAGGATGTTCATTTCCCAGTGTACAGGCACAGTGGGTAAAATATAAATAATAAAAGGCATAGAATGTTTTTTTTCCCCCCTGACCTATCTGTTCCTAAACTCCTTCCCATTCTGTGCAGTCTTGAGGAGTGGGAGGACATATCTGACTCTGGCAGTGACTTTGAGGTCGAGCTGAAAGCCATGAAGCGGAAAAAACAGACCACTGCACTTGGACCTCAGGTCAGGCCAGCAGACACACACACACATTAGTCAAGTCAACTAATCACATATAGGTTCAACTGTTGTTCCCTCAGATATCTTACTAATAAACGTTGTCTATAGCAAAACAGCATTCAGTTCAAGTAGTTAATTTTCGAAATGCTGCACCTTAATAGATTTTTTTTATTGAAAGTGTGAATGAGAATATTTATTTTGATTGACTTTTCAGTAAATTATACCTTTTTAATAGTAGATTGCAGCTGGTTGCAGCAGTATTTACAGACTTTTTTTATTTAAGAAAGAAAGACCCATAGTTTGTTCTGTAAACCAAACAATTTTCTTTTTTGGGGTTTCTTTTTAAGTCGTTGTACCGGAAACATACCGAACCATGACTTAAAAACCGAGGTACGTACTGAACCATGATTTTTGTGTACCGTTACACCCTTAGCAGCCACCCAAGAGACCAGGGCGTAAAGCTGCATCCCAGCCTGGCCCTAGCTCCCCAGCCCGCCCGCCCCAGCCCCCACAGCCCTCCCTGGGGACGTCCAGGCGAGGCGACCCCAGGCGGGAGAGGGACGGGGACCAGAACATCAGTGCGGGGGATATGTATGAGGCCATCCGGTCTGGGAAGAGTGCAATGGTGGTGAGAGAGAGAGGGAGGGAGGGAAGGAGTGAGGGATTGAAGCTGGGGTGGATAGAGAGAGAGAGAGAGAGAGAGAGAGAGAGAGAGAGAGAGAGAGAGAGAGAGAGAGAGGGAAGGAGGGAAGGAGTGAGGGATTGAAGCTGGGGTGGATATATATATATAGAGAGAGAGAGAGAGAGAGAGAGAGAGAGAGAGAGAGAGAGAGAGAGAGAGAGAGAGAGAGAGAGAGAGAGAGAGAGAGAGAGAGAGAGAGAGAGAGAGAGAGAGAGAGAGAGAGAGAGAGAGAGAGAGAGAGAGAGAGAGAGAGAGAGAGAGAGAGAGAGAGAGAGAGAGAGAGAGAGGGAGAGAGAGAGGGAGGGAGGGAGGGAGGGAGGGAGGGAGGGAGGGAGGGAGGGAGGGAGTGAGGGAGGGAGGGAAGGAGTGAGGGATTGAAGCTGGGGTGGATATATATATGTATAGAGAGAGAGAGAGAGGGAGGGAAGGAGTGAGGGATTGAGGCTGGGGTGGGGGTGGAGAGAGAGAGAGGGAGGGAGGGAAGGAGGCGATGAGTGATGATGGGGAAACAAGGCCTTTAAAGCCCACAATGGAGGTGATTATCATGCACTGTCAGTAGCTGACTGATCCAACCCTACGTTGTCCCCTTTGATGTAGAGAGGAAGGAACGCTGCCATTGGGTCACACAGTCAATGATTGACAGCCCATGTCCGTCCCACCCATTGTTGTGTTCTGAAGCTCTGTTTCCCCATTTCTGAGGAGGGGGGGGGGAGGGAGTGAAGGACAATGGGCAGAGAATGAACAGAAACTAAGAATGATGGGCAGTAGAAAAGAGTTTTCCTCTATACAGTATTACCACAATACAGATGGTATTCAGGCCCTTATTCTAACCCCTCTCTCCAGAAGATGGAAAAGCCTCTGTGGCTCAATGAGCACAATGTGTAGTTCGGCGGGAGATGTGTGTGTGTGTGTGTGTGTGTGTGTGTTTGTGTGTGTGTGTGTGTGTGTGGCGGGGGCTGTGGGGGGGGGGTTGGTCGTAGCTGTCATAAGGATGACACCTCCGACCTTGAATACCGTTCCCTGATTGGCTGTGTCCTCTATGTCAATCTCCAGACGGTGGTGGACGAGTGGCTGGACAGCTACAAGAAGGACCGGGAGGCGGGACTACTAGAGCTCATCAACTTCATCGTGCGGTGCTGCGGCTGCAAAGGTCAGGGGTCGGCCAGAGTGTCTGAGAGATGGAGAGGCCAGGGGGGTGATTGGGGTCAGAGTTCACAAGATTATCTTTTGACCTGGTCCCAGGAAAGGCATCGATCAGCACTACAAGCCATTGATTACTAAGCTGGGCTAACAATGCTAGCGTCAGGTAGCCTCTGTGGTGTCTGTGTCTGTCGATACCAGTCCACTATAAGGAGGAGTTAACGGGTGGCTGAAGAAAGCCAGGGCCCAGGGTTTTCTTACTGGTAGCAGAGGGGGTTTAAAATATTCAAAATAGATAATAAAAAAAGAAAATAGTTGACATACGTGTATATTTTAGAGTGTTGTTGTGAGTAGTGTCTTATGTTCATGTCGTCTTGTCCAATACAAGTATGTGATTGAAAAGGAACAGACTGCAGGGAAGTGTCTGTCATCTTAGATCCTCCCTCTCTGCAGGTGTGGTCAGCAGGGCCATGTTTGACAACGATCAGCACGCAGAGATCATCGGCACTCTCACCAAAGAGTTCAACGAGGTGAAGGAACATGGGGGTGGGGGGGGGGGGGGGCATATTCATCAACGTCGCTAAAGGAAAATCCAGGCTTATTTTTGATAAGTTCTCTACTGCAAATAAACATGTAAAAATGCTCCTTCTTCTAGCATTGTGACTGCTTGTTTTTCTTATGATGACTGATAGACGATTCACTTGTTTAGACAAATTGTACTCGTTGTAAATCGCTTTGGATAAAGGCATCTGCTAAATGTCTAAAATCAAATGTAATTGTACAATATTCTGTGTGTGTGTGTGTGTGTAAATATACATTTTGCAAGTGAAAGTGACTAGGTAGCTGTGCTGATATTGTGAATATCGGAAACGGCTGGGAATGCTTCTTCTCGGCCGGATCACAATGCTCGATCTGACCAGCCTGTCGTACGCCCGTCTGCCGTCAGGACTCTGTGCACTACCCCCTGAGCTCCCCTGGCCCCCAGTGGAGGACCTTCAGGGCCGGGCTGTGTGAGTTTGTGCGCGTGTTGGTGCGCTCCTGTCAGCACAGCCTGCTGTACGACGACTACCTCTTCTCCTCCCTGCTGGCTCTGCTCACGGGGCTGTCCGACTCGCAGGTCCACCGCGCCTTCAGGCACACCAGCACCCTCCTCGGTGAGCCTCAGGAGCGCACACATACACCCACACACACACACACACACTTTAATGAAGTGTGTTATACGAACACACACACACACACACACACACACTTTAATGAATGTGTTATATGAACACACACACTTTAATGAAGTGTGTCATACGAACACACACACACTTTCACTCACCTTCTTTCACCACACACATACAGTAGCACATACAGTACCGTATATGTCAACACATATCCGCAAAGACACATACGAACACGTGTACACACACACACACACTTTCACTCACCTTCTTTCGCCACACACATACAGTAGCACATACAGTATATGCGGTGTGTGAGCATGGTTATGAGTATGTCGCCCCTCACCCCCCAGCGATGAAGCTGATGACGGGGGTGGTGGAGGTGGCGGTGGTGGTCTCTACCCAGATGAAGACCAGCCAGCGCCACTACGACGTCGAGGAGAGCAAGAGGGCCGAGGACAGGGCCGAGGACAGGAATTCGGAGAGGCTGGAGGAGCTACAGGCGACCATCAGAGAGGTACAATACGCCCACACACACACAGACACACAGTCATAGGGAATCCCTTTTTAGGGACATTTGAGCTGAGTGTGAAAATTCATCTGTTCTGTTCTGTGCCTCCTCTTGCCAATTATGTAGGTAAAGGAAACACATTTTGTTAACGCCTCTTGACTTAACATGCCAAAATCTCAACGTGTGAGTGTGCCTGTGTGTGTGTGTGTGTGTGTGTAGCTGCAGGAGCATATTGGGGTGCTGTGGGCGATAATGAACAGTACCTTAAAAGGTGTGTTTGTGCACCGTTACCGGGACTGCGTGCCAGAGATCCGAGCCGCGTGTATCGAGGAGATGGGAGTGTGGATGAGGGAGGACCCCGAGGACTTCCTCAACGACGGTTACCTCAAATACCTGGGCTGGACCCTGAATGACAAGGTTTCAACACACACACACACTGACACCTAACCCTTTTTTCAAACAAAGGCTAGCTCATAAAGTTCATTATGGCTCGCCCCTCACACATAGACCTAGACCTAGTAAGGTTCATTTACACATCTACTGATGAAAAAGCCCAACTACTCTTTAGGGGGTCGATGATGATGATGTTTATTTACAAATTTGAGCTTTTCAAAAAATGCCGGTTGAGAGAGGACGCTGGCGTTGCTTGTTCGCCGCTTCTCCGCCCGAAATCTAGGTGTAATTGCAGAGTAGATTGTCCTACAAAGAAACTTAGATTTAGATTTAGTAATCTAAAAATGTATTAGACCCCTATACTTTCTTTTATTTATTTTTGGTTTCTTTCTATTATTACTACTCGATCTTTTCAGCGTCTTTGAGTGTCTAGAAAAGCGCTATATAAGTCTAATGTATTATTATTATTATTAGACAGTAGACCTATTTCTGATTGCGCGTGTGTGTGTGTGTGTGTGTGTGTGTGTGTCCTGCAGCAAATCTCAGTGCGTCTGCAGTGTGTGCTTGCCCTGCAGGGTCTCTACCAGGAGAAGGACTTCATTGGGCGCCTGGAGCTGTTCACCAACAGGTTCAAAGTATGTCTCGTTCAAAAGACCTTTATGTACACTTTCTTTCTGTGCTGTTCTCTTTCTCTGGGTCTCTCTCTCTTTTTCTATCTCTCTGGGTCTCTCTCTTTCTCTGGGTCTCTTTCTTTCTCTGTCTTTCTCTCTCTCTCTCTCTCTCTCTCTCTCTCTCTCTCTCTGGGTCTCTCTCTCTCTTTGGGTGTCTCTCTTTCTCTGGGTCTCTCTCTCTCTTTCTCTCTGAATTTTCATTACTTTTCTCTGATTATTTATCAAGAATGGGTGACTAGTAATCTCTTCACAAGCAAATGAGAAATGGCTTCACATAAACCTTTTAAGCCCCATGTGTTGCCTGAGATAAGTTTGGGTTTACTCTTGGGCTTAGTGGAATTGCTCCTTCCCTTTGTGTGTGTGTGTGTGTGTGTGTGTGTGTGTGTGTGTGTGTGTGTGTGTGTGTGTGTGTGTGTGTGTGTAGAATAGGATGCTCAGCATGGTGCTGGACAAGGACCCAGACGTGGCGATGAAAACCATCCAGCTGCTGCTGCTCATCCAACAGTGAGTGTGTGCGCGCGTGTGTGTGTGTGTGCGCGTGTGCGTGCGCGCGCGTGTGTGCATGTGAACGTAAGCAAATATGTCCTGGTATGGGAATTTCTTGGTTGTTTGTTTGTGTGTATGTACAAACATGGCTGCTGACCTGTTATGTGTGTGTGTGTGTGTGTGTGTGTGTGTGTGTGTGTGTAGGGGGACAGAGGAGGGGCTGACAGATGAGGAGAGCAACAATGTGTACCCTCTGGTGTTTGCTTGTCACCGAGGCCTGGCGTCAGCTGCTGGAACCTTCCTCTACCACAAGTACACCTCTCTGTTTTCTCTACAACACTCCTGTACCACAAGTACACCTCTCTGTATACTCTACAACCTTCCTTCAGTCATACCTCCATCCCTCTCTACTTGTTTTTAAATATATATTATTTTACTCTACCTCTACCATAAAGTACATCATGATCACTCCATCCTTCAATTGTCTATCGATATCTCTTGTATCTGTTTGAATATCTCCAGTGTATTGGAATATTGTGTGTGTGTGTGTGTGTGTGTGTGTGTGTGTGTGTGTGTGTGTGTGTGCGCGTGTGCGTGTGCGTGTGTCAGGATGTGCAGTCACGGGGCCAAAGACTTCCTCAACCTGCTGGTCTCCTTCTACATCCAGAGTGAAGTAAAGAAAGCACTCTGACCACACAAACACACTCTCTCCATCTCTCTCTCCGTCTCTCTCCCTCTCTCTCTCCGTCTCTCTCTCCGTCTCTCTCTCCATCTCTCTCTCCGTCTCTCTCTATCTCTCTCTCCGTCTCTCCTCTCTCTCTCCATCTCTCTCTCCGTCTCTCTCCATCTCTCTCTCCGTCTCTCTCCTCTCTCTCTCCGTCTCTCTCTCCGTCTCTCTCTCCATCTCTCTCTCCGTCTCTCTCACTCCAGTTTGATTCAAACTAACTTTAGTGACAATAAAAGCAGCCAAAGCAACACAGTAAAACGAACATGAATGTACAGTATTGTACTAGATGTTAGATAGGTAGACAGTACTTAATAAGGTACTTCAATAAGTACTTCATTGATCCCTGAGAGGAAATTCAGGCATTACAGCAGCTCAGACCACAAAGACAACAACAACAAAATAAAACAATTGAATTCATAGGCGAAAATAAAATAGATACAAATAAAAAATTAAGATAGACCAATAGACATTTGGGACCTTATATATACAGACGGTAAGATTTCACCCAGACCGAGCCAATCGGAGGAGGAGTTGGTACAGTGTTATTGCTGCAGGCAGAAACAATCTCCTATAGATAATAGCTGTACTACTGCATGTGCACTTTGTTGTACTAGATGCTATATGTTCACAAGAACACTTGCTCTCTCTCTGTCTCTCTCTGTCTCTCCCTCTCTCTGTCTCTGTCTCTCTCTGTCTCTCTCTCTCTCTCTCTGTCTCGTCTCAGTTCCATGATTACGGTGCGTATCTGGTGGACAGTCTGTGGGACGTGGCAGAGGTGGAGCTTAGGGACTGGAAGACCATGACATCCCTGCTGCTGCAGGAACCGGGCCAGGGACAAGGTAGGCAGGGCTCCATGACCGTCACTCACAAACCACCTGGGGAGTAGAACCAAAATGTGACTACTTGGTGAAATAGATTTCCCATATCATTCTGTCTCTCTCCCACCTTTCTCTCTCTCTAATAATAATAATAACTTTTATTTGTATAGCAAATTTCCTACAAACGTTGCAGCTCAAAGTGCTTTAATCATTATATAATGATAATTTAATAATTTCGTTATTTAAAGGCAATTTTAAAAAGATAGGTTTTTAGTCTTGACTTGAAAATATTTGCTATCTCTCTCTCTCTACCTCTCTCTTTCTCTACCTCTCTCTTTCTTTCTCTCTCTACCTCTCTCTTTCTCTACCTCTCTCTCTACCTCTCTCTTTCTTTCTCTCCCTCTATCTCCCTCTCTCTTGCTCTACCTCTCTCTTTCTCTCTCTACCTCTCTATCTCTCTCTCTCCCTCTCTCTCTCTCCCTCCCTCTCTCCCTGTGTTAGGTCTGGAGGATGAGGAGGAGGTGGCTCTGATAGAGCTGATGATGTGTGCAGTCAGACAGGCATCTGAAGGACACCCACCTCCTGGGAGAGCTCAGGGCAAGAGGGTGAGCGAGGAGAACACTACTGTACTGTCTGAGGAGAGGAGGAGGACATGTGTGTGTGTGTGTGTGTGTGTGTGTGTGTGTGTGTGTGTGTTGCTTTTCATTCTGCTTGTGCACATCTTCATGCTTTCTTATATGTTTGTGTTAATGCAAGGAATGTTTTCTTGCTTTGTTTGCCTTTGAATGTTTGTCTGTGTGTGTGTGTGTGTGTGTGTGGGTGTGTGTGTGTGTGTGTGTGTGCCCTAGATCCTGGGCAAGAAGGATAAGAAGACACAAGCTCAGGACAGAAGACGCATCTCCACTCACTTCATCCCCCAGCTGCCCCAGCTTCTGGCCAAGGTGGTGAACATTAACACATTATAGTGTCTATCAACTGTTAACTCTACATTTATTGTGAGTTCTATACACACACATACACACACACACACACAGCGGCTGTGGCGCAGGAGATAGAACCCGGTTCGAACCCCGGCTGGCCACATGTCGAGGTGTCCATGGGCAAGACACCGAACCCCCAATTGAACTCCCAATGAGCGGGGCCGGCGCCTTGCATGGTAGCTTGCCGCCATCGGTGTGTGAATGTGTGTGTGAATGTGAGGCCATTGTAAAGCGCTTTGGAATAAGGCGCTATATAAGTCAGTCCATTACACACACACACACACACACACACACACACACACACACACACACACACACACACATACACATGTCAGCGCTCATGGTTTGAACTTACTATTTGATTTCAATATGTTTCTCTTCCACCCCCATACACAGTACTCAGCAGACACAAAGAAGGTGTCCAGCCTCCTCAAGGCCCCTCTGTACTTTGACCTGGAGACCTACAGCAGTGCTGGCAGACTGGAGAAGGTAGGAGGGAGGAGGAGGGAGATGAGTAGGGGAGAGCGCTGCTTACACGCCCATAGCTATAATGTCATATTATTGCCCTCAATACAAATATTGGAGAAAGAGGAAGGCAAAAGACTGAAATACTCCACTCCGTTCATCATATTCACCCTTCTTACCCCACCTTTTTTTCTCTTTTATCTTTGTCCTCCTTGTATTCATCCCTTCTTCGCCTGTTGTCAATAACATTACATTTCTGCTGCAGGTGCACACACACACACACACACACACACACACACCTTTATCCAAAGCGACTTACAACAAAAACATTTGTGTATGTAAGTGAAGTGAATCATCTATCCACCAGTCATGGCAGGAAAAGGTCATCTATGCTCAGGGCCAGGGGCCATTGGCAGTCGTAGTGCTAGAAGAAGGAAGATCTTTCAAATATATATATTAAACTGACTCTGCAGTCCTGGTTCCACCAGCTTCACTCTCTGTCTCTCTCTCTCTCTCCCCCCCCTCTCTCTGTCTCTCTCTCTGTCTCTCTCTCTCTGTTTCTCTCCCCCCTCTCTCTCTCCTCTCTCTCTCTCTCTCCCCCTCTGTCTCTCTCTCTTTCCCCCTCCCTCCCTCTCTCTCTCTCTCTCTCCCCCTCTGTCTCTCTCCCTCCCTCTCTCTCTCTCTCTCCCCTCCCCTCTCTCTCTCTCTCTCTCTCTCTCTCTCTGTCAGTTTCTGGACCTGCTCCTGTCCCAGCTGTGTGGCATCGTGGAGAAGCACGTGGACTCTGGGGTGTTGGAAGCGTGTGCCCGTGTGGCGTGTGCCCTGTGTGCAGAGAGCTACACCTTCTCCTCCCGCGCCGACCTGGCGATCAGCCAGCTGCTGGACGGCCTGATGGAGCGCTTCAGCTCCCATCTCAGCGACCTGCTGCGGGTACACACACACACTCTTACACACACGAACGCATACACACGCACACACTCACACACACACGCACACACACTCGCACGCAATCACGCATACACACGCACGCACTCTCACATTCGCACTCACACACACACACTCTCAAATTCGCACTCACACACACACACTCTCACATTCGCACTCACACACACACTCGCATTCGCTCTGACACACACTCACTCTCACACACACTCTCACACACACTCACATGCTCTCACACACACACACACTCTCTCATGCTCACACACACACACACACTCACATTCGCTCTGACACACACTCACTCTCACACACACTCTCACACACTCACCCACACACACACACGCTTGACTTCTGAGTCTCATTCAGTTCATCTCTCTAGTCTTTAACTTGAGCTGATGAGGCTTGTGTGCGCCCCGGGTGTAGATGTGAGAGAGCCTTTGAGGTGTTGTGGGTAATGAGGTTTCCTGTCTGTGCCCAGGGCTTTGCTGAAGAAGATGATGTGTACAGTGCTGCGGTCGCCCTGAAGAGGATCGCTGCCTTCAGCGGGTAAGAGAGTGTCGACTAGTGTGTGAAATGAAATACTACTGATGAAATGCCCTTAACACATATTTTGAATAGGAATGGCCAAGCAAAGGCCTTTAATCGTTTTCAGAACAGGTGTTGTTTGATGTGATTTTCTTAAAGTATTTTTTTTTTATTTACTTTGTGTTCTCTCATCTTTTTATAATCATATTATTCTATGTGAATTTGGATGTCTGTGTGTCTGTGTGTGTGAATGTGTGTATGTGTGTATGTGTGTCTGTGTGTCTGTGTGTGTGTGTGTGTGTGTGTGTATGTGTGTGTGTGTGTATGTGTGTGTCTGTGTGTGTGTGTGTGTGTGTGTTGGCTGCCCTGATATGTGTGTTTCTGTTTTCAGTGCCAAGGACCTGACTTCGTTGAAGCTGTTTGAGCCCTGCTTTCAGTTGCTGAAGAGAGGCGTGGAGTCTGGAGACTTCGACAAGGAGGTGTGTGTGTGTGTGTGTGTGTGTGTGTATTTCCTCGCATCTCTCCTGGCAGACACTGTATATAATACACACACACACACACACACACAACTTTATTCTATCTGGTTTCAGCTGATGGTCCCAGCCCTGAAGTGTGCATATTTCCACCTGGTCTGGGAGAAAGTGAGGGTGTCCAACTCTACACCAACCGAGGTGTGTGTGTGTGTGTGTGTGATGATGTCCATAACTCGACGTGTATGTCCATCTGTGTGTGTGTGTGTGTGTGTGTGTGTGTGTGTGTGTGAGCGTGTGTCCATATCTGTGTGTGTATGTGTGAGTGACGTGTGTCCATATCTGTGTGTGTGTGTGAGCGTGTGTCCATATCTGTGTGTGTGTGTGTGTGTGTGTGTGAGCGTGTGTCCATATCTGTGTGTGTGTGTGTGTGTGTGTGTGTGTGTGTGTGTGTGTGTGTGTGTGAGTGACGTGTGTCCATATCTGTGTGTGCCTGACTACTCTGGCATTGCCTGTCTGCCGTATTTACCTTATTTAGTATTTACATACTGTAGTATTACCAAACTCTGTCCATCTAACCTATTAACACAGATGTAGCCACCCTGTACCTATAGTGGCGGTGGCTTAGTGGATAGCTAGTTGGACTGATGGTGATCTGAAGATCATGCGTCCAAACCCCACCTGGGAACACCGCCGCCGCCACCACTAGTGTGCCCTTGAGTAAGGCACTTAGCCCTAAGTTACTCCAGGGAGACCTAAAGATAAAAAGCATTTTTCCTAAATGATAAAAATGTAAATGTATTACATGGTGCTACTGTATTCACACACCAAAGTGCCCATATTTCACCACGGCACTGCCTGCCTGCTTAAGCCTCTCACCAGCTGTGAGGACAGCATGCAATTAACACAGCAATCTGTTCAAGAGCATCTGAGGCCACAGCGTCACGGTCAGGCTTCTACAGTACACACACACACACACAGATTTGAACACATACTCACACAGATATGGACACACGTCGCTCACACATACTCACACAGATTTGGACACACGCTCACACACACACACACACAGATATGGACACACGCTCACACATACACACGCTCACACACACACACACACAGATATGGACACACGCTCACACACACACACACACACACACACACAGATATGGATACACGTCACTCACACATACACACACACACAGATATGGACACACACACACACAGATGGACATACACATCGAGTTATGGACATCATCACACACACACACATGCAGTCAGTTATGATGATGAGGCAAACTGACATGGCTGTTTAGCCAACATCGCAGAGCTCCAACATAAACAGACACAAATCCCCCCCCTCCTTAATACTATGTTTAGTCATTCAGAAACCTGCCACTCTCGTGTCTCATTCTGTCGCTCTCTTCCCCCCTCTCTTCCCCCTCTCTTCCCCCTCTCTTCCCCCCTCTCTTCCCCCTCTCTCTTCCCTCTCTCCCCTCTCTCTTCCCCCCCTCTCTTTCCCCCTCTCTTCCCCCTCTCTTCCTCACACCCACACACTCCTAGGTGGAGCTCAAGCGTCTAAAGAAGGAATTCCACTCGTTCTGTGTGGTGTGTCAGAGCTGTCTGTCAGTGGGCCAGGCTGAGATCAGAGACCAGGTGAGATCAGAGACCAGGTGAGGTCAGAGACCAGGTGAGGTCAGAGACCAGGTGAGAGCAGGGGGGGGGGGGAACAATCTGACAAGGATGACAACGACGGGCTGTTTTTGTAAGGCTGCTCCAAACTAGTTGGTAGAGCTGTCTGGTATGGTAGCAGTCGTCACCCAGTGTGGGTGTGTGGGGGGATGATGTGTGGAACTCGACTGTGTGTGCGCATGCGCGGGGGTAGTGGTGGTCTAGTGGATAGTGAGTTGGACTGGTGATCGGAAGGTTGTGAGTTCAAATCCTGCCTGAAACACTAGTGGGCTCTTGAGTAAGGCACCATTCTCAGCCCATAGTGACTCCAGGGGGAATGTCCCTGTAATTGTAATTGTAAGTCGCTTTGGATTAGAAGCGTCTGCTAAATTCTAAATTCCAAATTCTAAATTCATATCATCTCCCCAGGCGTTTGAGCAGCTGTGTGACCTGTTGCTGCTGCTGGGTGTGGGGGCGATGAGTTCTCAGCCCGCCCTGCACACGCTGGCCTACCCCCCCTCCGACTCCCTCCGCTCTGAGATGGCCGCCTTCCTCCTGGACTATGTCTTCACTGAGCCTGAGGATGACGAGCTGCTTGGTAGGGAACATTACCTTACGTTACCAACATTCTCTCTCTCTCTCACCCATCCTTCCTGTCAATCTCTACTGTCTCTATTGCAGTAAAAAAAAATATATGAGTGGGACTCAAAAAAACGTAAAAAATATATTATATACCGGTGTATATGTTACGGTATATGTGGGAATACGGTTTATGTCGGCATTTCCCGGGGACATGGCAGCATAAAACGTCGACTTGGTACATGCTGGCATGTCTAACCCTAACCCTAGCACCCGAGCACCTAACCCTAGCACCTAACCCCAACCCTAGTTTTCCCACATGTACCGTATTCCCACATGTAGTGAAGTGAAGTGAAGTGAAACTTTATTTATATAGCGCCTTTCGTACACGGATGCAACTCAAAGCGCATTATATATATATATATATATATACATCTCACATCTCATTCCTCTTTTTGTGCCCGCCCCCCCCTCTCTCTCTCTCTCTCTCTCTCTCTCTCTCTCTCTCTGGATAATGTCTTCTTTTGGCTCCTCTCTCCCTCAGATTTTTCAGAAGAGGAAGAAGCGGAGGAGTTGAACATATGTCGCCTCCAGCGGAGGAGAAAGCAGGAGTTGAACATATGTCGCCTCCAGCGGAGGAGAAACCAGTTGTCTGGCTTCTGTAAACTGGTCTTCTATGGAGTCCTGGACCTCAACGCTGCCACAGACATTTTCAAATACTACAGCAAGGTGGAGAAGAGAGGAAGGGAGGGAGGGAGGGAGGGAGGAGAGGATGAGGGCAGAAGGGTGGAGAGGGTAGGGCCTGAGGGAGGAGGGGATGAGGCCCGAGGGGAGAGAGAAATGGGTCAGAGGGAACGATAGAAGAGAAGATGATGGGAGGGAGGCAGAGAGGGGGATGAAGTAGGGGAGAGAGGAAGGAGAAATGGGAAGAGAGTAAGAGGATGGAAGAGAGGATGATTAGAGGGAAGGATGATGGAGAACTGGAGGAGAGAGAGGAGGAAGAGATCACCAAAAAAGGTAGCACTGGAAGGAAGAAGTGTGTGAGAAGGTGGAGGAGGGGTGAGAAGTTGTTCTTAGTATCAGTGAGGGGGCGGAATGAGTCAGAGGAGAGAGAGAGAGAGAGAGAGAGAGAGAGAGAGAGAGAGAGAGAGAGAGAGAGTGGGTGAGAAACGGATGGAAAGTTGAGAAAAGGATTGATTAAACACAGTGGTCAGAAGAATGAGAGGAGGATGACGACTCATTCTGTCACGTGTCTCTCTCCAGTTCTACAAAGACTACGGTGACATCATCAAGGAAACCTTGAGCAAAACCAGGCTCATCTGCCCCACGGAGAGCGCCAGCACTGTCTGTCTGACTCTGCAGCAGGTGTGTGTGTGTGCGTGTGCGCGTGTGTGTGTGTGTGCGCGCGTGTTTAAATAAACAATACCTCTGTATTACTGTGTGTAAGTGATGAGGGGTGGACTACTAATAGGGTGTGTGTGTGTGTGTGTTTGTTTGTTTGTTTGATTGTTTGAAAACTTTATTAGAAGATTTGCAGAAGTAGGTACATGAAAGTACATATTACATACAAGGTCAACTAAAAGGATAAAAACCCAAGAAAGCCACTGGCTTATTTCAATTGGGGTCCTTGATTTTCAATTCATCGTTACATGTAAGACAGACAGGAAAAAAAAAACTAGTACTATCTAGTATCTACAAGATAATACAGACAAATAACTATTACTATCTCCAAGATAAAAATACATCCATCATGGGAAGAACAATACTAGATATACAATACAACAAAACATCAGGTATGTACAGCGGATAGGACAGGTGGGGACATACACCACAGGTGGGGGCGGGGGACAAAACACAAAGTATGTACAGTGGGTAGTTCGGGTCTTTTAATCTGTGTGTGCGCGTGTGCGTGTGTGTGCGCGCGTGTTTAAATAAACAATACCTCTGTATTACTGTGTGTAAGTGATGAGGGGTGGACTACTAATAGGGTGTGTGTGGTGTGTGGTGTGTGGTGTGTGGTGTGTGTGTGTGTGTGTGTGTGTGTGTGTGTGTGTTTCCTCAGCTGCTTGCTGCGCTGGCTCCAGAGGAGCGTGGTAGTGAGGAGTTGGGAGAGATCAGAGAGCTGGCCAAGAGACTGGCTATGAGCTTCGGCGTTGACCTGCATATGTCACTGATTACCCTGCATATGTCAGTAACACACACACACTCACACCTTCGTCTCTCTCTCTCTGTCTCTATCTGTCTCTGTCTCTCTCTCTCTTTGTGTCTCTATCTCTCTCTCTGTCCCTGTCTGTCGCTTTCTCTCTGTCTCTCTCTCTCTGTCTGTCTCTTTCTCTCTCTCTCTCTCTCTCTGCATCTTTCTCTCTCTGCCTCTTTCTCTCACTCTCTCTCTCTGCCTCTCTCTCTTTGCCTCTTTCTCTGTCTCTCTCTCTCTGTCTATTTCTCTCTCTGTGTCTGTCTTTTTATCTCTCTCTTTCTCTGTATCTTTCTCTCTGCATCTTTCTCTCTCTGCCTCTTTCTCTGTCTCTCTCTTTCTCTCTGCCTCTCTCTCTCTCTTTGTGTCTATCTCTCTCTCCGTCCCTGTCTGTCGCTTTCTCTCTGTCTCTCTCTCTGTCTGTCTCTTTCTCTCTCTCTCTCTCTGCATCTTTCTCTCTCTGCCTCTTTCTCTCGCTCTCTCTCTCTCTCTGCCTCTCTCTCTCTCTTTGCCTCTTTCTCTGTCTCTCTCTCTCTGTCTATTTCTCTCTGTGTCTGTCTTTCTATCTCTCTCTTTCTCTGTATCTTTCTCTCTGCATCTTTCTCTCTCTGCCTCTTTCTCTCTTTCTCTATCTCTCTCTCTCTCTTTGCCTCTTTCTGTCTCTCTCTCTTTCTCTCTCTCTCTATTTCTAACCTATGCAACATGGTGCAGTTTGTGCCACGTTTGTGTAGAACCATGTTTGGGTTGTTGATGTGTTCTCAGGAGCGGTATCCGGTTTGCGCTGCGCGACGCGGTGAAGGGGGAGGAGCCTCCGAACCTGCCCTTCCTGGAGATCCTCAGCGAGTTCAGCTTCAAACTCCTCCGTCAGGGCCGCATTCAAGTGTGAGTCTTAACACACACATACACACACACACACACCACACACAAACACACACACGCCACACACACACACACACCACTCACACATACACCACACACAACACACATACACCACACACACACACACACACACACACCGGCGTACATGAACACACGTCTTCATCCACACAAGCATCTATACATATGACTTGACATATGACATATATGATAGTGTGTTTGTGCACACAGACACTCACACAAATATTCAAATAACCACCCAATCAATCATCCCCCCTTTGCCCTCACTTGCAATAACTTCCACACCGGAACTCACACAAGATGTAGTAAGTACACGTGACATTAATATATATAAATACTTGTAGGTTGTTCTTACTCTTTTTCCTCCATCCATCCATCCATTCGTCCCTCCCTCTCTCTATCCTCTCCAGGTCACGTTTCCTGAGAGCTGAGCTTCCCTCTGCTGCCCCCTCCTGGCCGTCCCTGAGTATGTACCAGCGTTCTCTGGACCCTGCTAAGAGGGTTAGGGTTAAGAGGAGGGTTAGGGAGAGGAGGAAAAGGAGAGCCCAGCACCGTCCCCCCGTAGCATCCCTGCATCCACGCACAGGAAGACCACACCCCGGGGTGGGTAACACACACACACACACACACACACTCATACTCACACAGACATTTACACACACACACACACACACACACACTCACTTGTACTCACACTCACACTCACACTCACACACACACACACACACACACACACACACACACACACACACTCACTTACACTCATACACACACACTTTTAAATGTTTTGGTTTGTTCCAAAAACTTGACAAAAAAGAAAATGACATTCCATAAACATATATACAGTCTCCGTAATATCACAGGAGTACATACTATTTGGGAAAAGTGTGTAGGCCAGGGTTTGTTTAAATGAGAGAGGGGCCTGATTAATTAAGGCTGGGGTGGTGGCTGCTAAGGATTTAGGAGGTTTAACCTTTTGACCTCTCTCTCTCTCCAGGCTCAGCAGCGTCCAGTGCAAGCGGACGAGGGGTGTGGCGGGACAGCGGCAGCATCAGGGGTCGGGTGTCGGTGATGACATCCCGGGCGCCCCTCTCCCGGGTCCAGTCAGCCTCAGCCACTGTCCCTCTGTCGGCCTCGCTCACTCCCTCATCGGCCGACCGCCTCCACCACTCTTCATCCTCCGCGTCGTCCCCGCCTGTGTCCCCGGTGTCGCCGGTGTCATACACGTCTCCTGTGGGTCCCTCTGTCTCTGCCTGGTACGGGCTGAAGACAGACTTGAACTTGTCTGTGAAATACAAATAAAATGAATTTAAATAAACTGAATTAATTAGTAAATGTTAATGAGCTTCATGTGGCAAGGCATGCAGTAGTGTACAACAACATGGCAGATACGTTGAACTGAATGTGGAAGTGCTGACATCCAGTATAGAGTGCAGAGTCCTAGACACAACATATCATATGAAGTGCTGACATCCAGTATAGAGTGCAGAGTCCTAGACACAACATATCATATGCATTCATACATCTAAATAATACAAATTCCATTATATTTATATAGTGGACCTTTAAGAAATGTACTCACCAGCATAAAAGACAGTTGGAGGGACAGTTATCAGTGTCCGGTGCTGGCTGAAGCGAGGAGGAGGAGGAGGAGGCGTTGACCAGAAGGCTAGAGTGTGAAATACAAATAAAAAGAATTAATATAAACTGAATTAATTAGTACATTTTGATGAGCTTCATGTGGCAAGGCGTACAGTATGTATATAGTGGACCTTCAAGAAATGTACTCACGAGGGGCACAGATAGTGTCAGTCTGTCTGAAACCAATGCGATCGACGGGATCTTGCCGTATCTGCTTCGCAGTGTTGTATAACTTGGATATAGTGTGTATATCGGGAATCGCCTTGCTCAGAATCCGTAGAAACATCTCACTTCTGGTTAGATGCAAAACTGCAATTTGTTGTCTGGTCTAATCTAATATAATCTCCAAATGTATACAAAATACAAATGTGGGAGTCTTGGGTCCTGAAATGCTAATGTTGAATTTTGTTTGGCTTTCATACCTGTATCTATACACACACGTATGACATCACAATCATGATGAATGAATGAATGAATGGTCTTTATTGTCATTGATATAGTACAGGTACCAAACAATGACATTTGGGAGGGGGGGCTCCCCTGGTGCTAGGAAAGAAAAAAAAAACTAAAAAAACCAAGAAGGGAAAGGAGCTGGTTTACATAAATAAAGGCTATGTACACTATCCACTATACTATACTGTACAAATAAAACACTGTGCTGTACTCTATGCTATGCTATACCTATTCTAACATTTCCTATTCTCTGCAACCTTATGGTTGTCATATTGCACATAGTGTTATTGCACATTCATTTAAAGTGTCGCAATTTGCAGGCTTGAAATGTACACATTTGTGCTTCAGCACTACACCTGATTTTCAATCCAGCAGCTGCCATCAATCCGTCCAGACTGTCCAGGGCCCAGAACCTAGGTCTTTGCTGTGTTCAGGGCCTGGATGGCCCTGGGGTAGAAGCTGTGCTTCAGTCTGTTTGTCCTTGCGGCCATGGTCCTGTACCGCCTGTTCGAGGGCAGCCGAGCAAAGTGTTCGTACCCAGGGTGGGATGGGTCTCTGGAGATCTTGGAGGCCTTCCTGAGGCAGCGTGTGTTGTACAGCTCTTCCAGAGAGGGGAGGGGGGCGCCGGTGATCTTCTGGGCCGTTCTCACGACTCTCTGTAGCGCATATCTGTGACATCGTCCTCGGTAACCAGAACCAGAGCAGTGGGTTTGTCAGAGCTGTACAGTATGTTGACCAGTTGTACAGCAGTTTCAACCAGAAATAAATACACACATGAATAATAAATCCATACATAAATTAACGAAGTAAAAAACATGTATATCATGTATCATTATCATCAATATATGTATTATGTTTATTCTTTTATGCTTTCTTTCTTCACTGGTAATCAGCAACAGTGGGCTGACTAATGTGCTTGATTGCTATTATGACATCATCATCACTGAAGGCTCTATGGTGGTTCTCAAACTTTTCACACCAAGTACCACCTCAGAAAATATGTGTCTCTCCAAGTACCACCACCAGTATGACTGATGTTAACAGCCAATGCAACATATACACATTGGGGTACAATCAGATTTTAAAACTGTTCCACACAGACTCTACCAAACATGCAAGGGGCAGCACCTCCAACACACTCACAAGTGCTAAGAATAAGTCACAGAGCAACTGTATTTTACACACACACACACACACACACACACACACACACACACAGTGCAAGTGCTGAACAGTAAGAATATAACAATGTTATTTCATTCTCCAACAGCATGTGAGAATTCAAGAACTCAAGAACTGCATTTCAAACACACACACACAGTAATAGAAATTACTCAACATTATGAATCACATTTTCATTTTCAAGTGAGTAGGCTACATCAAGAACTGCATACTCACTCACTCACTCACTCACTCACTCACACACTCACTCACTCACTCACTCACTCGCTCACTCACACTCACTCACTCACTCACTCACTCGCTCACTCACACACTCACACACTCGCTCGCTCGCTCACTCACACTCACTCACTCACTCACTCACTCACACACTCACTCACTCACTCACACACTCACACACTCACTCACTCACACTCACACACTCACACACACACACACACTCTCACACACACACACACACACACACTCACACACTCACACACACACACACACACACACTCACTCACTCACTCACACACACACACACACACACACACTCACACACACACACACACACACTCACACACTCACTCACACACACACACACACACACACACACACACACACACTCACACACTCACACACTCACTCACTCACTCACACACTCACTCACACACTCACACACTCACACACTCACTCACTCACTCACTCACTCACTCACTCACTCACTCACTCACTCACTCACTCACTCACTCACTCACTCACTCACTCACTCACACACACACACACACACACACACACACACACACACACACACACACACACACACACACACACACACACACAGTTGTCTATTGACAACTCACCTAATGAGAAGGATGTCTTGTTTCTTTGAACACAGAGTGGTATCTGGGTAAATGCTGCTGTCGAGTCTGGCTCAGCTCCGTTCTGTTTCTAGCTCCATGTTGTCTTCATGGCAGCGAGAGAAGAGCAGCTTTTCTCACACAGGGAGGTGGTCGCAACGGGAAGGAGAGAGAGCACGGCTTTGTCCAACAGCTCAGGGTATTCATGTTTCATGTAACTGGCAGCATCTTTTCTAACTATTGTGGTCTTCGTTGTGCTGCTAGTAGGCCTAACGTTGCTATGGAGACGTTAGCACTCGGCTCAGTCTGTCTGTCTTCTTCAGCTACTCCGGTTCTGACATTAGGCCTACTGCCTAAGTTACAATTATGAGCGTCTTTGAGTGTCTAGAAAAGCGCTATATAAGTCTAATGTATTATTATTATTATTATGATCAACAGGCCGACTAGCTTGCCATCCACTCTTGAATATAAATGCTCGCGCTCATCAGGGTTGCCAGATGGGATTGACAATTTCCAGCCTAAACACAGTCTAAAAACAGCTAAATCCACAAAAAAACAGCCCAAAACCTATATTGTCAGAAAACCTGTAATTACTATTACACATTGTATGTAGCTACTAGGGTGTGTGTTTTAACTTCACACATTTTGTAACTTTCAGGCACTGACGTTTTGATGGGCAGACGCCTAAATGCTATTTATCCAGCCCAACCCGCCCAAATGCTCCGGCCCAGTGTGATCAAAAGTAGCCCATTCGGCGGTAACCCGTCCCATCTGGCAACCCTGGCGTTCATATGCGCGCTGGTAGTAAAGTTACTGCGGTGCACATTCAAACTTTTATTCTGCTTCTATACCAAAAAAACCTGATGTTAAATACCATTCGTTGTATATTGATAGTAGGCCTGTGGTTTTAAACTGATTATAAGAATCATTCTAGTGATATGGGTATTGTAACCCATCCTTGTACATCCAGGTACAAACCCTCCCATTGAGCAATTTTACGTTGATTAGACGTCTAAACAACGTCTAAATGGCCCGTAGACGTCTAGGCCAAATCGAGCTAAATATAGGCCAAATTGGACATTTAAAAAACGTCTATGTTTAGACGTTGAAATGCCGTTGAAACATAGACATTGTTTCCCTTTCTATGTTTCAACGGCATTTCAACGTCTAAACATAGACGTTGTTTCAATTTCCAATTTAGCCTACATTTAGCTTAATTATAACCTAGACATTGAAACACCGGTGTTTAAACGTCTAGGCTAAAACAAAGCCTAATGGAGGTGAAATTGAAACGACTGTTTCTATAGGCATTTCAACGGCAGACTATATATAGCTGTTGAAATGCAGTTTAAACAGACGTTTCAATTTCCAATTTCACATCAATTTAGCTTTGTTATAGCCTAGACGTTTAAACACTTAGTATAAGTAGACAAATACAATTTTCTTGAGTAATAAGTAAATTATGACAAGGAAATATGAATAGGAACATGTATTTATTTAGGGTTAGGGAATTATTAGTAAATATAAATAAGGAATAAGAATAGGAACATGTATTTATTTAGGGAAATAGTAAATACGAAATATAAATAAGGAAATAAGAATATTAAATATTAACAATGAAATAGGAACATTACATACAACATAATAGTATTTATTAACAGTTAGGGAGACCACATTTAGGTTGGGTTATTCTTTCTGTAGCCAGCACCGCCCGTTCTGCCTGGGGCCTGCTTCAGGTGATCTCCAATGCTCGCCCTTGCCTCCACCTCTGTGACCTTTTTTAGGTTCATGACAGCTTCTGTAATTAAATAAAGCAAAAGAAAAGTTATTTTCACAGAAGAATCCCATTTAAAACTTTAAAAAGCAAGAGTAAAGAGCCAGATAAATTGTGGATTGCCTACTATGTGCCAAAGAAAATGTAATATGCTTGAATGTCTGGTGCCCTGTAGCTCTTGTTCCTATAGTGAGCAAATGTTTGACACTCGCCACAAAATAATCTGTAGTATGCTACCACCCACCCTAGACCCCCGTGTATGGATAGTAGAGTTTAAGCCGTTGCTATAGACAACAAACCTTTAGTGCACACCTTTTTGATCAAGTCAAGTTAGCTGATGACGGTGCAGGCCTGATCAGCAACAACATAGCAACAACATTGATATTATGATATTACAGAGATAACTTGTTCTGTTACTAATCTGTTACACTAATTGTGGGGGGGGGGAGAAATTAACACTTCACAACAGGGGGGGGGGGGGGGCGGGGGTGAGGAGAAATTAACATTTCACAACGGGGGGGGGGGGGTGGAGGTGGAGGATCCATGCCACCCTCCCAAGGCAGCAAACCTAGGGGAAACACTGCTTGATGATTGTGTTCCTCAGCTTTTTGGGAACGGGGATGATGGTGGATGTTTTGAAGCAGGGAGGTACCTTTACATTCAGCCAGTGAGGTGTTGAAGATGTCTGCCAGGGTTGTCAGATGGCTTTGACCATTTCCAAAGATGCAGTGATATTCAACAGTAACCTGCAATGTACACTGGGACATTGAGACGGCTTTATTATCCTAAGTGACTTGCAACAAATAGCCTTCATTAAGTGAATCATCTATCCATCAGTCATCGTATGTTACCTGGCTATGGCGGCTAAGTTCAGAGATCAAAGTTCTAAATTGGAATCGAATTCATAAGTGGAAAATTATAATGCATTTAACCAGGTTTGATGTGTGTTGAAGATCAGATGTCTGTGAGCACTGAAGACAGCTGGTCTGCACAGCGCTTCACAGAGTACAAACCACTTAACACAAACTGATAAAACTCCATATAGCCATGTAATTACCTCATTGACAATGTTGTTACTAGTTATAGTACTATACCGGTATAGAGGTTATTAACTTACTATACGGGTATAGAGGTCTTCATGTCAAATATAAGGCTTTTGTTTTGGACGCATCCACCTACTTTAGTGATGATGCCGGTAGGTATATTTAGCCAAAAATAGCTAGCTAGTTAAAAACAAGAAGACAGAGTGGTCTTGGAAGTTATATAACTCCACAATGTTGACATATAGAAAAAGCAAACAAGCCAATGCTAAGCCGAAAGACTTGATAAATGTTGATAAAAAGAGTAGATAAATGTTAGTTTAGCTGAACTAGCTAGCTCACCCTGGGAGAGGTACTGCAGCGCAGACAGGAACGGGTCAGCCTCGTTCTTTCTTCTTTCTTCCACTCGCAAACTTCTGTTACTAGTTCGACTAGAAACGGACAGATTGCTCTCAGATGATGAAACCAATTCTGACCTCGACAGGTTAGACATAGTTTTCTACATAGTTCCATTAAAAATCCATTAAAATAGGTATTAATATTATGACGGTAAAATCTCTGGCCAACAACATTCAAATATTGCGCGCGACCGTTTGCTGGCTGTGCGCAGGCGCAGTGTAGTAGTTCCATGAGTGCCCGCGGGTAGGTAGACGGTCGTTGTAGTTCTCAGCCTCTTTGTTGTAGTTCAACGTCACTGCATCACTGATGTGCTATCAAATAAATCGTGTGGAATTTAGCATTTGTTATGAACGGAATGCAAATGATCCGCCATTTTCACGTCCACTGTGTTTTAAATGTTTTGTAATAATGCTCATTTTAATTGAACTGCAAAAAACACAGGCCACATGTTACTGTAAGAGTTAGCTGTTAGTTATTGTACACTGGTACACTGTTATTTAAGGTCGACGTGACCTGTTATTGATTTGTGTTTGCTGCCGTTTGGTCTAGTTGTTTTGACCTGTTATAGCCTACTGAATAAACGCCGGAGTCATGGCAAGAAGGGCTAGCTGTGTCGATTAGTGATGGGCGAAAATGAACGAACTAATCTTTTTGAACGATTCTTTTTAGTGTCCGATACGTGCCGAACAGTTTGTCAAACGTCCGAGTACTATTCCCACCGTTATTAAATCCCTCTAAACTGTCAGAATACGTCCCAGACGAGTTGATACATCCAATTGTATCGAACCTTTCGAGTTTTGATACTTTTTTGCCAGTGCCAGCCAAGCACACATATTGTTTGCACCAGAGAGAAGTTTTGTGGGGTCAGCTGTCAAACGTGCGTGTGTGGATGTATCAACTCGTCTGGGACTTATTCTGGCAGTTTAGAGGGGTTTAATAACGGTTTTAATGCATTTAAGATAAGTAGAAAATATGTTTAGACACAGACCGCATTTAGCTGGGTTAAAGGACAGCGATGTATAGATGCAATTTAAACCACTTCTTCTGCATGAATAACTATGCTAGACTACATGGAATCTCAGACTAAATGACGGTCTGGTACATATTTTGACAATCTACAGGCGTTTAGGGTATTAATTTAAACTCAACGTGCTGCTAGACTAAAACAGGTTTAGACACAGACCGCATTTATCTGGGTTAAAGGACAGCGACGTATATACGCAATTTAAACCACCACTTCTGCTAGGATAACTATGCTAGACTATATGAATCTCATACTACATGACGTCTGGGACGTATTCTGACAGTTTAGAGGGGTTTAATAACGGTTTTAATGCATTTAAGATAAGTAGAAAATATAGCCGTAATATAGCTGGTTTATATGATGGCCAAGCGTAGACGCGAGGTTGAAAAGACGTCTATTGCTCACTGGCAGTGGCGTAGCGGACGGGCCCGCAAGCGACGCACCGCGCGGGGGGGGGGGCCCAGCCACTAGGGGGCCCCCTAACATTGCATCCAAACTTTTATTTTAATTTTTTATATAATTTAAAAATATATAAAACAAAGAAAATGAGTGGCCCTTCATTGTGTCAACCTTAATTTTAATATATAGGCCTATATTAAAAAATATATACATAGTTAGCCGTATCCAATAGTGTTACGCCCTATTGGTGGTAGGAGGCCGCCGGCATAACATATGACAGTGAGCGTGCAAATGAAGTAGACCAGTGACAACCAGGCATCCGTTAAACAATAATAATTTATTTTACAACCCACGGTACAGAGACGAGACACAACACAGAACCCAACCCCCTGATCTATGCAGCGACCACTAAAGGAAAAGCCCCAGAAAACTAAATCTACCTATAAAAGAAAACAACCCCAGAACTAACCCCCTAGCCTAACCCCCATAGCCGGTGCCGTAGCACCTAACAAAATACAAGGGTTAGTGTCGCCGCACTAGCTGATGTTACTAATACAGTGGGTGATCTACGTGTGGTGTAGGACACAGATGTATACCTGCAGGTATCTTACTAAGTGCCCTACCTCTCGAACTCTGTACCCGGCTAAAAGAAAATGAAAGAGAACAACAAAAAGGTTAACAACAAGGCATCAAACAAAACTATAGCCAACAACATAAATCACATACCAAAAATATTGAGAGCTGCCACCTCTCTTGAAGAACAGAACAAACTAACTTATATAGAGTAAGGTGTGGTGAACTGATTGAATAATTGATGGATGATCCCAGCTGCCAGGCATCTCACTGATTGCTCCAGCAGGAGGGACACACTGAAACAAAAGAATTAAGACAACACAACAACCCACCACAGGTCCAACAGAAAAAGACCCTACCACCCGTAACAAATAGCAACATGACTTTGACGTCACATGTAGGCAGCGAGACACAAGGAAAATGAGCAAGCGAAAATACAATACAAAGTACAATAAGCATTCTTTAGGTGGTGGTAGATTCTCTATTCGGACATTATAGCCGCTATATGTGGGACTGTCGGTCCGATATTGTAAAAAAATCAAATAAAAAATGTATGTTTACGGAAGTACATGTCTCAAGTATTATCTCGGCGGTTAGTCGAGTGAAAGAAAAACAACATACAGATGATAATTCACACAATATAATACCACGAAAGCGTACAGCACTAAACAATAACATTTATTTGGGCAGCATCATACTCAAACTCAGGCAGAAGGGCAGGGTCCGGCCAGGTTCACAGTCACAGGCTGTCAGTGCATCATACAGGTACATACAGTAGTTCAGCATGGTTAGGCTATATATAATGTAGCTGTTTCTTTTTCTATTCTACTATTCTATTCTACTTCTGCTGTCTGCGTCTCCCTGGGTATTCCTAGACCAGATGGCAAACAGTAAAGAAATGCCACAATATACCAGGACTTTAGAAACGAGATGTCCAACAAAGGATTTAACAAACCCTGGCCAATTTTACGCAACAAGTAGACTCTGATGCAGCGGAGACAGGGTTGCCAGATGGGCTGGTTTTTGGTGGATTTAGAAGTTTTTAGATTGGTTAGGTTGGAAATTCTCAATCCCATCTGGCAACCCTTAGCGGAGAGTCTACAGCTTGTATGTTTACAGATATCGCGCTGCTGTGCACACCACACTTTGTTAAAAGAAATAAAGCTTGTACTTTTCTACTTAAAATACATTCTACTGATGTAGTCTACCATTTGGTTTTAGTTATTGCTCTCACTTGTTTGTACCTTTTGCTAAGTCAAGCATTTAGAATGTAGAGTGCATATTGCGAAATTTCGCAACGTCAATAACGCATCGGCCTCTAAAAAACGCATGTTTTTTTTTTTTTACCTCCGTTGCGAAAGGGCCCCCGCCGCCACCTTGCGGGGGGGGCCTCGGGATTTTGCGGTACTCCACTGCTCACTGGGCTGCAAGATAGGTTAATTTAGATCCAACATATTCAAATGTTCCTGTAAATTGCAAAACGTAAGTATAGAAACTACTTATGAACTACTGAATAAAAGGAATAAGTAACACATTATCCAGTATCAACATGCATACAATTATCAGTGAAGACGTTGATGTATTTGTATTGCTTCATGACTTGACAAGTTCATGTTATAAAAAAACGATGGCTCGTCATTTTAGTAACCTTATAACCAGACTTGATAAGCTCTGCAGTATGACAGTACAAAGGTAGATCTGTGGTTAATAAGTAAAACATTTGTGGCCATTGGCTTGGATGTCAAAGGGTTAAGTATATCGGCCTCCTATTAATGTGTGTGTCCCATCCATGACAAATAATTGATCTCTGTTGCACACTCAAAATATAAATATTTGCATACAGCATAGAGATGAGTGTGGCTCACAGTTGGAAACACAGTGTGTGTCTCATCATTCATATACAGTAACAAGGAGCTTTTTTGGTCAAAGGGCAGCAGAGACAAGTACAGGGACACAGGTGAGGTCTCACAAAACTAGTGTTTTAACAGTGCAGTTAATTTAGAGTTGAGATTAGCTAAATCTGTAATGTTTTGTTTCTAAGGAGATTGAACCAGGTCCACCTGCTAGGAAAGATGTAGATTACTACCTACATACTGTCGCTGTCTCCATTATTCATTACCTTAATGTAATATAAGTCAATTGTATAGAAACAACTCACCAAAATAGACTATTGCACAACTGATTTGAAACCCCCCCTCAACCCCCCCTATTCTGTACCTTGCCATGCCATGGCTTTTGCTTAACATTACGTACGTGCTTCCTTCTTTAAATACCAAATATACTTTAAATTGAACGCAGTTGAATAACGGCTCAAAGAAAAGCGGCTGAATTAAGCCAAGTGCTAAAATATATGGTAGGCGCTCGTCTAGAAGCGGGAGAGGGCAGAGAAGGGTGACTTAACGTTTGATTACTAACCAGGCAAATGCTTATACTCAAGTTGTAAAAGAAAATCATTTCTTAACTCATTTTCTCGGCTGATAACAACATCGTTAATTTTATTACGAGCCACATTCACTTCGCATGAATTACAGTATAGGCAGTGCGGCTCACATGCCTGTAATAACTCCGCATAACCAGTAGGTAATACCCGACTTAGAGCTACGATCGTTTCCAGAGCAGTGGTATGGTTAGTCTTCTGTGTGTGTTCTCTGATGACTCTTTAGATTTCCTGCTGTACTGAAACTCTTATCACATTGGGAGCAGTGGTATGGTTTCTCTCCGGTGTGTATTCTCTGGTGAATCTTTAGATATCCTGCTGTACTGAAACTCTTATCACATTGGGAGCAGTGGTATGGTTTCTCTCCGGTGTGTATTCTCTGATGAATCTTCAGTTCTCCTGCTGTACTGAAACTCTTATCACATTGGGAGCAGTGGTATGGTTTCTCTCCGGTGTGTATTCTCTGATGAATCTTCAGTTCTCCTGCTTGATTGAAACTCTTATCACATTGGGAGCAGTGGTATGGTTTCTCTCCGGTGTGTATTCTCTGGTGAATCTTTAGATATCCTGCTGTACTGAAACTCTTATCACATTGGGAGCAGTGGTATGGTTTCTCTCCGGTGTGTATTCTCTGGTGAATCTTTAGATATCCTGCTGTACTGAAACTCTTATCACATTGGGAGCAGTGGTATGGTTTCTCTCCGGTGTGTATTCTCTGATGAATCTTCAGTTCTCCTGCTGTACTGAAACTCTTATCACATTGGGAGCAGTGGTATGGTTTCTCTCCGGTGTGTATTCTCTGGTGAATCTTTAGATATCCTGCTGTACTGAAACTCTTATCACATTGGGAGCAGTGGTATGGTTTCTCTCCGGTGTGTATTCTCTGATGAATCTTCAGTTCTCCTGCTGTACTGAAACTCTTATCACATTGGGAGCAGTGGTATGGTTTCTCTCCGGTGTGTATTCTCTGGTGAATCTTCAGACTTTCTGATTGATTGAAACTCTTCCCACACTGGGAGCAGTGGTATGGTTTCTCTCCTGAGTGTGCTCTCTGATGAATCTTTAGATGTCCTGCTGTACTGAAACTCTTATCACATTGGGAGCAGTGGTATGGGTTCTCTCCTGAGTGTGCTCTCTGATGAATCTTTAGATGTCCTGCTGTACTGAAACTCTTATCACATTGGGAGCAGTGGTATGGTTTCTCTCCGGTGTGTATTCTCTGGTGAATCTTCAGGTCTCCTGCCTGATTGAACCTCTTCCCACATTGGGAGCAGTGGTATGGTTTCTCTCCAGTGTGTATTCTCTGATGAATCTTTAGATTTCCTGCTGTACTGAAACTCTTATCACATTGGGAGCAGTGGTATGGTTTCTCTCCGGTGTGTATTCTCTGGTGAATCTTCAGGTCTCCTGCCTGATTGAACCTCTTCCCACATTGGGAGCAGTGGTATGGTTTCTCTCCGGTGTGTATTCTCTGATGCTTCTTCAGGTCTCCTGCTTGATTGAAACTCTTCCCACACTGGGAGCAGTGGTATGGTTTCTCTCCTGAGTGTGCTCTCTGATGAATCTTTAGATGTCCTGCTGTACTGAAACTCTTATCACACTGGGAGCAGTGGTATGGTTTCTCTCCGGTGTGTGTTCTCTGATGAATCTTCAGGCTTCCTCCTTCACTAAAACTCTTCCCACACTGGGAGCAGTGGTATGGTTTCTCTCCTGTGTGTGTTCTCTGATGCATCTTTAGATTTCCTGCTGCACTGAAACTCTTATCGCATTGGGAGCAGTGGTATGGTTTCTCTCCGGTGTGTATTCTCTGGTGAATCTTCAGACTTTCTGATTTTTTGAAACTCTTCCCACATTGGGAGCAGTGGTATGGTTTCTCTCCGGTGTGTATTCTCTGATGAATCTTCAGTTCTCCTGCTGTACTGAAACTCTTCCCACATTGGGAGCAGTGGTATGGTTTCTCTCCAGTGTGTATTCTCTGATGAATCTTTAGATTTCCTGCTGTACTGAAACTCTTATCACATTGGGAGCAGTGGTATGGGTTCTCTCCTGAGTGTTTTCTCTGATGAATCTTTAGATGTCCTGCTGTACTGAAACTCTTATCACATTGGGAGCAGTGGTATGGCTTCTCTCCTGTGTGTTTTCTCTGATGAATCTTTAGATGTCCTGCTGTACTGAAACTCTTATCACATTGGGAGCAGTGGTATGGTTTCTCTCCGGTGTGTATTCTCTGATGAATCTTCAGTTCTCCTGCTGTACTGAAACTCTTCCCACATTGGGAGCAGTGGTATGGTTTCTCTCCGGTGTGTATTCTCTGATGCTTCTTCAGGGCTCCTCCTCCACTAAAACTCTCTAAAGAGCTCCTGTGTTGTTGATGGTTTCCTGGTGTGGTGGAGCTGGGCTCGCTGTCTGAACCTGGGTTCGAGCTCTGCTGGTCTGTAAGAATAGGAACATATACAGGGTTACATAGGCAAGTTTATTTGTATAGCACATTTGATACAACAAGGGCAATTCAAAGTGCTTTACATACAGCATTAGGATACTCATTGACTGCCAAAGACGCCAATTGGCGTCTTATAGAATAGTAACGTTGACTGCCAAAGACGCCAATTGGCGTCTTAAAGACATTTTTTTTTTTTTCGCGGGGATCGCGTTATTGACATGTTCTACACCTAGCGAGTGAATTTCAGACTTGGGTGTAATGTATTTCGGTCCCAGATGGGGGCAGTAGTTCGATAAAAGCCTGGAGAAGGAAGTGGCTTGCTGTGGGTTGTAGTAATGGCGAAACGGATCAGGGTATGTGCCAAACGCGGCGCGGAGCATTGCGGAGCATCGCGGAGCAGCGCGGCCATCGCGCGACTCTTCAAACAGTTCAGAGTCGGATGATACAGAAAAAGTGCAGGAAAAAAAAAAAAAAACTGTTCTGCAGAAAAAGCTCGTTTTCTCTGTTTATTGGTCAAAATCAGGTGTTTTTGCTGAAACCACCCTATGTTCTACGGCCGATTTCTAAACACTCAAAGAGGCTAGAAACAAACTTTCTTTTTCTGATGAAAGAAGAGAGTCTAAAGTTTTGGTAGATATGTTCAATGTTTATGTAGTCCGAAAAGTCAATATTTGGTGGGTCTTCAAAGTTCAGCGAAAATGCCCCAAAAGTCTGGCAGTGTGGAGCTCTCCGCTCTGAACATGGCTGGCAGTCAAAGAGTTATGAAAAAAAAAATATAGAAATTAAATATCAACATTTAACAAGATAATAGGCAATAAATACAAATATATGAATTAAAGTGTTCTCTATCTAAGTATGTCTCTCAGAGAGATAAACCACTGCACCTCCTACAAGCATCGTACCACCATACAGGATTACGCTGCACATATGATGCAGAAGAGGTTGATTATCATTATTAAAAAATAATAGTAATAAATATGCTAATATTTGAAAATGTATATACATTATATATTGTATCATAAATACACTTTATACACATTATATACTGTATCATAAATACATTTGTATTTGTTCCATGAAAATCCGTTGAGGATTACAGACATAATCAAATGTAGGCTACTGCAAGTTCTTTGCTGCGATAGCTATCGCGAGACCTACTGTACAGTTTATCATTCATAACTGTCTGTACATAGACATATAATATCCTATCACTACTGCGTATGTAACTTGGGTAAACCCTGTTATAGAAATAGCTTTATACTAGGTAGATTTAGAACATGTCAGGATACTGGGTGGTAGAACGCACTTATCTCGGAAAAGTCATGAAAGGAGGGTCCTGAAATATGATCGACTTCAAAGGTAGAATTTATTTTTACTCACTAGGTCAAATGACCGTTCTAGTGTTAATGACCCCACCCATGGCTGTTCTAGTGTTAATGACCCCACCCATGGCTGTTCTAGTGTTAATGACCCAACCCATGGCTGTTCTGGTGTTAATGACCCCACCCGTGGCTGTTCTAGTGTTAATGACCCCACCCATGGCTGTTCTAGTGTTAATGACCCCACCCATGGCTGTTCTAGTGTTAATGACCCCACCCATGGCTGTTCGGGTGTTAATAATCTCGTTCAAAGCTCTGAATAATTGTGACAGTAGAGTGAAGTAGAGTGCAGTAGAGAGCAGTAGGGGGCAGTAGAGGGCAGTAGAGAGCAGTAGAGGGCAGTAGAGAGCAGTAGAGAGCAGTAGAGGGCAGTAGAGGGCAGTAGAGGGCAGTAGAGAGCAGTAGAGGACAGTAGAGGGCAGTAGGGGGCAGTAGAGAGAGGGACATGGCGGCAGGTGGCAGAGGTGCGGTCACAGCTCTCCTAGGGCTCCAAGTTTTTATGCTACTGGCGTCTCTAGTAAACTCAGGAGATGATCTATACCAGGGGTGCCCAATACATCGATCGCGATCGACCGGTCGATCGCAAAGGTAGTATGGGTAGATCGCATGGCATTGAACAAAACGGGAAAAAAATAATATATATATAAGTTCGCCTATCATCCATCCTCACTATGGCTTTTGCCACTTGATTGACGTACAGGTAAGCCAGTCTGAGATCTGATCTTTTCACCTACACCTAACACG
The DNA here is from genome assembly GCF_963989245.1 of Nansenia antarctica. Taxonomy (NCBI): domain Eukaryota; kingdom Metazoa; phylum Chordata; class Actinopteri; order Argentiniformes; family Microstomatidae; genus Nansenia; species Nansenia antarctica. The sequence continues at coordinate 7,205,680 of NC_137688.1, read as the reverse complement.
CGGTTCACCACGCATGCGCAGTCAACAGCACCAACTACAAAATACAAAATACTGGCGAGACTAATTACTTAGTTAGCCTTCCAATTTCTACTATTTACTATATAATACTAAATAAAGGCTATACAAATGAGTGGGGAAGCTGGACCAAGTAAGAAACCAATAACGTATAACTTCCATCCAGAATGGGAGGAGGACTTTTTTACACGATGTGACAGTCAGAAATGCGTCTGTCTGATCAGCAAATCTACGATGGCTATTTCAAAGAAGGGAAATGTGGCAAAAGAGCGAAAACGTACGGCTGCAACGATATCTTCTTATCGCGTCAGTCACGTTCTTGTTAAACACAAGAAGTCATTCAAAGACGGCGAAATTGGGAAAAAAGCGTTTCTCGAGGCTGCAGATTGCCTTTTCGATGACAGATCCACAGTGGCTGATGACACCTTGCAACCAGCTCCTACAGCCCTGACTATTATGGTGCTTTTCCATCAGCGGCCCGGGTCAGTGCAGTTCGGATCGGTTCGGGTCACTTTTGATCTGTTCTGGTTTTCCATTATACACAAACCGACCCGGACTAGTAGGAGGAGTAGACGATAGTAGGCGGAGTTACGCGTCACACGCAGCCTGGCAAAAAGCTTCCGGGTGTACACAGCAACAACAGTGATTTTTTGGGGAGAGAAAGAGAAAGAGAGAGAGGAAGCTATGTACACATAATAAAGTCATGTTTTTTGAACCCTTAAAACCACTGCCTTCACTTGTCTGCTTTATGAACTGTAGTATCATCATCGGGAAACGCCGACAAGACGCGAATCTACCGGCATTTGACTCATGAGTGAACGGCGAAAATGGCTGGACAGCACAGCAGCAGCGGCCGGGTGAACTCCCGGTTCATCGAGTTTACGGTTATAAGCATAACTTCTCGGGGTGTCAGCGCGGTGGTTAACTCATTGACTGCCAAAGACGCCAATTGGCGTCTTATAGAATAGTAACGTTGACTGCCAAAGACGTCTTATAGAATTTTTTTTTTTTTCCGCGGGGATCGCGTTATTGACATGTTCTACACCTAGCGAGTGAATTTCAGACTTGGGTGTAATGTATTTCGGTCCCAGATGGGGGCAGTAGTTCGATAAAAGCCTGGAGAAGGAAGTGGCTTGCTGTGGGTTGTAGAAATGGCGAAACGGATCAGGGTATGTGCCAAACGCGGCGCGGAGCATTGCGGCGCGGAGCATTGCGGAGCATCGCGGCCATTGCGCGACTCTTCAAACAGTTCAGAGTCGGATGATACAGAAAAAGTGCAGAAAAAAAAAAAAAAAAAAACGTTCTGCAGAAAAAGCTCGTTTTCTCTGTCTATTGGTCAAAATCTGGTGTTTTTGCTGAAACCACCCTATGTTCTACGGCCGATTTCTAAACACTCAAAGAGGCTAGAAACAAACTTTCTTTTTCTGATGAAAGAAGAGAGTCTAAAGTTTTGGTAGATATGTTCAATATTTATGTAGTCCGAAAAGTCAATATTTGGTGGGTCTTCAAAGTTCAGCGAAAATGCCCCAAAAGTCTGGCAGTGTGGAGCTCTCCGCTCTGAACATGGCTGGCAGTCAAAGAGTTAAGGGCTCAAAATGACCGTAGACAGATGGTGAAGTTAGCAAAGGAGTATTGTGTTTGTACCACCTCCACAGCCGGTGTTATTCACGGACAAAGACGGTGCATAATAGCGATTTTTGTGTTCTTCTTCGGCGTATGGGTAGTTGTTTTTCCTCTCCACTCCACCAGGCTCGGGGCCGAGGGGCTACCCTTTTACCACCCCGAGACCTGGTTGAGGGGCTCACCCGGGCTATATTTCTGGACTATATTTCTGGATTTTTGTGTTGTGCTTGTCGTAAATAAAAGTTCTATGATTCATTGAAATGACATTAAACTAAGATAATACGATGGTCAGCATAATTTTTCGAATCTTTATTAATAAGCTATTACAGAAACTGTAGTGACATTTTCCTAGAGTGAATGTGGTATTTCAAGATGGCGGTTAGTGAAGAAATATATGGGATGGGACATGGGATGACGATTTCCATTGACCAATCAACGGTGTGCAGCGTCATACGTCACACGCAGCCTGGCAAAAAGACCCGGATATGAAATTGTAGACCCTGGGGTCGATGTGGAGCTAAAGAAGCGAGCCGACCTGGGACCGAACCGACCTGGGACGACTAATGGAAAAGGGGAAAAGAAGCAGACCGAAGCGGGCTGACCCGGGTCAGGTTTTGTATCTGGTTTACTTTTCTGTTTGTTGGATCAGTAGTTGGCTATGGTACTGCAGACTGGCTGTCAGTGTGTGAGTGAGAGAAAGTGAGTGTGAGTGTGTGTGTGTGTGTGTGTGTGTGTGTGTGTGTGTGTGTGTGTGTGTAAGAGAGTGAGAGAGAGGGAGGGAGAGAGAGGGGGAGAGAGAGGGAGGGTTTGTGCTATGGCTCCCTATGCAGACTGGCAAATGTGTGTGTGTGTGTGTGTGTGTGTGTGTGTGTGTGTGTGTGTGTGTGTGTGTGTGTGTGTGAATGTGTGTGAGCGAGAATAGCAAAGAGGGAGGGTTTGTGATGGTCTTCTCCTGTGGCTGTGTGACAGAGAGAGGGAAAGTGTATTGTGAGTTTACTATGCAGGCTGGGAACTGTGTGTGTGTGTGTGTGTGTGTGTGTGTGTGTGTGTGTGTGTGTGTGTGTGTGTGTGTTTGTAGTACGTGCATGTACGTTTGCGATGTTGAAACTAGACTGGTAGATCTTGGCAGACTGGCTACTTGAAAAGTAGATCTTGGTTCCAAAAAGTGTGAGCACCCCTGATCTATACGGTCCTCCTTTATACAAAAACGCTACTCTGAGCTATGTGACTGATCCTCTTTGCCAACAAGCTTGCTACACTAACAAACATTTTGGATACGGGCGCCAAGCTATCCTCGTATCCTTCATTTATCCAAGCATTTACGGTAGAACAAACAAACGTACGGGATCGAAGCTCCAGCGAGCCGATATGCTGGTCGCAGTAATCTGCTTGCTACTTTCCGGAGACATTCACCCATGTCCCGGCCCGGATAACAATGGACAGTGTCACTCACCTACGACTGGAGATGGAACGGCGTTTCATGGGACTAACATGTCGAGGAGCAACAACGTTTTCCCTCAGGTACGAACCTCTGTCAGTATTCCTGCAACATTTGACCATGGGCAAACTAACTTGACTCGTCGTTTCCCCCATCCGAATGCTGTGGAATTCCCCGAGGCTATCCAACCCGATGAACCATGGCTGGCGGTCCCCGTACCGGAGCTGTCAACGGAGGAGTCGGGCGAGCGACGGCTTGCAGGGGACCTGACGGTGTTGCGGTGTGCGCCCGGGAGGTGCACAGAGGACGGACGGCCACTGATGACGAATGCTGCGAACACGGACTTGCAAACGAACTATCCAGCCTCGGCAAGTAACAATGACAATGGAACTCTAAAATATAGCGCCGAACCCAAACCTACTCTAAATGTCTGTTCAGGCAACAAAACATGTGTAGCTGTAAGGGATGTAAACAAATCAACCAGGAAGTTGATCAACCCGGCTATCGCGAAAACACGGAACTGGAGTATTTTCCAAACGGTCAATAATGCTAAGGTAGTTTGGGACCGCAAGGTAAAACCAAAGGGGTTGTTAGGAGGACACTTGAATATATGCAGTATTAAATCAAAAAGTGACCAAGTACAACATCTTTTGAATGAGTCTAATTTAGATTTTCTTTGCTTGAGCGAGACATGGTTACATGAACAGGCCCCATCAGCTGCTGTATCTGTACCTGGCTATGTCCAGTTTAGAAGGGATAGAGTGGGCTCCAAGGGAGGGGGGGTCATGATTTATGTCAAAGACAAAATTCAGTGTGAGGAAATGTGTTGGCCATAGGGCTGGGTTAAAAAAATCGATTTCCCGATTCTGAATCGATCTTCATTAAAATGAGCGATTATCGATTCATAAATCCCGAGATCGATCTTTCTTTTTTTTTTGCTTGCAGCTTCAACCCGCAACGAGATCTCGTGGCCAGATCTCGCGCTACAAGAATTTATCATATCTCACGCAACGTGAGGTCTCAACACTAAAATCTAAAAACATGGCGATGGCAGGGACACTCAAGTCACCACCAGGCTTAAAGTCAGATGTCTGGGTGCATTTTGGATTTTAAAAATGTGACGTTAGAGATGAGCTGGACAAAAGCAAAGTCATATGTAAATAAAAAGTACATTCATGTAACTGCTTTGGAGTCAATTCATTGATATGTTTAACAATGCTACATGTTATAGGGTTCCTTGAACCATTTATAGCATTAGTTCGGAGAATCTCTTTCATATTCAAGCAAAAAATGTATATTGTAACTAGATCGAATCGGAATCGAATCGAATCGAATCGTGAATCGAATCGAATTGGGAGCTGTGAATCGGAATCGAATCGTTTTGGGAAATCAGTGGCGATACCCAGCCCTAGTTGGCCACACCATGAGCTAGAACACATTGGTGTGAACATAACCTTATCTCCACAAATGTCCTTCATCCTGATTGTCCTTTACAGACCACCCTCAGCAAATGTTGATTTCTACGATAGATTCAAGAACATGCTGAAAGAATGTAATTTTAAGAAGGAGGTCATTATCATGGGTGACTTGAATATCAACTGGGAAGATAAAACGGCTAGGAAAAACCTCAAGTGCATCACAGATGGTCTAGACCTATCCCAGCTTATCCAAGCGCCTACCCGAATAACCAGTTCCACCAGCACCCAGATTGATCTGGCGTTTAGCAATAGACCCAATAGAATTATGAAGACCTTCAACATGCTTACTGGACTGTCAGACCATAACTTGATCCTGGTAGCCAGGAAGCTAAGCAAAGCACGATTTAGACCCCTCGCAGCCAGTGAATCAAATGGAATCCCCAAAAAGGAGCAGGACAACTTTAAAACTGTGGTTCAAAATCTCAACTGGAATGAGCTACTGGCAGGAGTTAAGTGTAGAGGAGGATAGTCAGGCATTTTTGAATAAAATGCAAAACGTGATAAACAAGTACACTTGTTTGATTAAACACAGGACCAAAAAGAACAGCCTTCCCTGGATGAACACAAACATCCTACAGCTGATGAGAGAGCGAGACACTGCATTAAAAGCAGCCCTCAAAACAAAACTACAACATGCCAAGCACCATTATGCCATGGTGAGGAACAAGGTTGTAAGGGAGATTAAAAAAGCCAAAGCTGACTTCTTTATTACAACTATTAATGAGGCCAGGGGTAATGGTAAAATGATCTGGAGACAGCTTAAGAAGCTGACAGGTACACAGCAGGGCAATAGGAAAGCACTTGAAATCAATATCGGAGGAAACCTCACAACAAACCCACTTGAAATAGCAGAGGCCTTCAACCACTACTTCGTTGAATCTGTAGCTAACATTGCACAGGGCTTTGCAGATCACCAGGAAAATATATGCCCACTCCCAGCCATCACACTGGAACCAGCCTTTTCCATTAAGAACGTCTCTGAGTCAGAAGTTAGGGAGATCCCTCAGACCATCTAAGGCCAAGGATGTGTTTGGGATGGACACAGCCATGCTCAAGGAGCTTAGCCTTAGTAGCCCCATCACTAGTAATATTAACCTCTCTATATCACAGAAACAGTTCCCAAGTGCTTGGAAATCTGCTATTGTCACTCCCATTTTTAAGGCTGGTGATCCACACATAATCTCCAACTACAGGCCAATTAGCATCACCCCCACAGAGTCGAAGGTGGCAGAGAAATGGGTAGCCAAGCAGATCATCTCCCACCTCAACAGTAGTTCTTTCCCCTTACATCCCATGCAGTTTGGCTTTAGGGCCAAACACTCTACTGAGACCGCAAACTGTCTCTTTATAGAGAAAATAAAATCTCTCATGGATAAGGGTGTGTCGTAGGTGCTGTGTTCCTCGACCTTAGAAAAGCATTTGACACTGTCGATCACAAAGTCCTCCTCTCCAAGCTAGCCACTTTTAACTTCTCTGAGGGTGCTTTGAAATGGATGAAAACGTATCTCTCTGGCCGCTCTCAATCAGTCTGTGTAAACGGTCGCCTATCTGAGCCACTGAATCTATCTACCGGTGTTCCGCAAGGATCCATACTGGAGCCAGTCTTATTCAGCATGTTTATTAACGATCTGCCATCAGTGTGTCCTGAGGTTGATACACTAATGTATGCTGTACTATTTGTACATGGTCAGACCAAGACGGAGGTAGCTGCTGTACTTACCAAATCTATGGCTCAGGTGACTACATGGTTGAACCACTGTCGTCTCCAACTTAATGTTTCCAAGACGGTCAGCATGTTTTTTACCAAAACAAACCGTTCTGCTGAAGAAGCATATGTCATTATCTCAGGGGAACAACTACAAGTTGTGAACGAGTTCAAATATGTTGGGGTGCTGTTAGATTCCAACCTCACTTTTAAGGCACATATCAAAAAGGTCTGTAAAATTGTCAAGTTCAATCTGTCCAACTTCCGCTTTATAAGGGACTACATGTCAACAGAGGCAGCTACCATGTATGTCCACGCCATGATCTTCACACACATCAACTACTGCATAACAAGCTGGTCACAAGCAAATCCCACAACCTGCAAAGCACTCGAGTCACTATACAAACAAACAATCAAAACACTAGACAAGAAGCCAAGACACTTTCACCACTGCACAATACTGAAGAAACACAACATTCTAAGCTGGGACAATCTGAAAACCTACACAAACCTCTGCCTTGTCTATAAAACTATCCACAATTTAGCCCCACCACCACTTAACACCTTCATCTCACGACCAGGAAGTACACCACGCACCACAAGGGGTGTCACCAGAGGGGACTGCACCATCCCATTTAGGAGGAGTGCCTTTAGTCAGTCTGCCTGGTCAGTTAGAGGGGCACGTGAATGGAACCTGATTCCAGGGCACCTTAAAGAATTAGGCACCTTTAAATCATTTAGAAAGCACCTAAAACAGTGGATGATCAACACACACACCTGCCAACATTGAAATGTCCTGTCCTATACCTGTATGTCATGTGTACCGCCTGTCTGTGTACCGCCTAACATGTCTTACCTGTACAGTCTGTGTGCTTGTTTTTAGTCTGCTTATCGTGCGTATATGTTGCGTGCTTTTAGTCTGCTTACCGAATATGTACCCTCCTATGATTAATGTATGCTCTTTTAACTAGGGTTGGGTACCGAAAATCACCGGTTACTTTACATTCGGTATGTACCCGTACCGAATCGCAAAGGAGATTTCGGTACCTCATTTCGGTACTTTTCTATCTCGCTCCGGTGTCAACTGGTGACTCGTGACGTCACATCGCCTGTTAAATTTCCACTCAGTGAAAGCAGCGAGTACGGAAGGATAACGAGAAGGTTGCTAATAGCAACTTCCGCTAGCGGGTTGGCATAACGCGACGCTCGACTTATGGGTGCGTTCCGTAAACTCGTTCTGGAATTCTGATCACCACTCGTGGAATGCCTTCTGTCCAATCAAATGACTTGCTCCCCTTACGACGTCGGGCCCAGTGTGCGCTGCGACGCTCTCAGAGCGAGTTTACGAACGCAAGCCTTTGATTGGACAGTGCACTCCAGGATTCGACGCGTCTGTTGATGACGTAGTGCGGATGTGTGGCTGCGTGTCTCTGCGAGGTGGATAACATGATCGGGGATCTCCTGATATTCAGGTACTGTCCTTATCCTACTACTGTGTCTGAAATATCAATCGTCATGTTATCATGGACCAGAGAGGGGGAGGGGAGTAGTAGTAGCTGAGCGGCAACAGAGTTTGGATTTTGACGAGGTGGAGGGCTCCAGTTCATCAGAGTTATATTTCCTCTTGGTCTTCTTGGTTCTGGGGACTCTTCACTAGATCCCTTTTCTAAGAATATTCTGATGTCCTTGAGGGGCTGCCGAACAAGTGTGTACTCGTATTCGACATCAGTACCAACGATAGGCACCCCCAGCTTAATGGAGTCCCCAAGGCTCAGGAGTTTTATTTTCATTTATTTTAATTTGAGTGTATATTTAACTAATATATATTGTGCCTCAGCAATAAAAAAGTGAAAAGCTGTTTAATGTTGTCGACCGTGTTATTCTTATTATATATATGTCATTTAAAAAAATCAAAAGTACCGAATGAAGTACCGTTTTGGTACCGGTACCGTTTTTAAAGTATCGGTTAGGTACCGGTACCGAATAAAAACCCAAACGGTACCCAACCCTACTTTTAACCCCCTATGTTATGCCCTTAAGCTAAATGCTTGTCCTGTCTACTTTTTTGTGCCTAGGTCTACCTATATTTTATCTTTTAAATGTACTTTTTTCCTCCAGGGAGCCGTATACAACATCATGGCATAGGGACTGCGGATGAAAACTAGCTTTCGGGCTAACTCTGGCGTATTTACAATTTATTTTTGTTTTATTAATATGCACTGTCCCTTGAATAAATAAATGAATCTGAATCTGAAAGCAGTAGAGAGCAGTAGGGGGCAGTAGAGAACAGCAGGGGGCAGTAGAGAGCAGTAGGGGGCAGTAGAGAGCAGTAGGGGGCAGTAGAGAGCAGTAGAGTGCAGTAGAGAGCAGTAGGGGGCAGTAGAGGGCAGTAGAGGGCCGTAGAGCGCAGTAAAGAGCAGTAGAGTGCAGTTGCTATTCCTAAAATTGATTTTCTATCATATTTCTCTCTTGTCTGTTTTTATTATGTTTTATTCCCCAATTTTGTAAACTGATTCACTTACTTTAGACAAATGTAGTAAGTCACTTTGGATAAAAGTGTTTACATGTGGCTATCCTGTAGTCCAGGACTAGGTTAGATTGGGGATAAAGGTGTTTACATGTGGCTGTCCTGTAGTCCAGGACTGGGTTAGATTGGGGAACTAGCCCTGATATATCAACCCCACACAGCGGGAGAGAGCAGCACTGTCAGACGATGCAGGTACTGACTGACTCACACTGCACTGGCAGCATTGGTTTTACAACAGTGCAATGACCCTCACCAATAACAAATACTTACCATCCATCTCACTGTCTTTCATCTCCACTCTTCCTCTGTCCTCTTGATTCACCATCACTCCCTCCTCCCTCCTTTGGTCTCCTCCATCCTCTTCTTTCACCATCACACCATTCTCCTCTACATCCTCTTCCTCCAGCTTCACTGCCACCATCTCTGGACCACACTGTGGGCTTTTCACCATCACACCATTCTCCTCTGCATCCTCTTCCTCCAGCTTCACTGCCACCATCTCTGGACCCCACTGTGGGCTTTTCAGGGCTGGAGAACCACGGCCAGATCCAGGGGACTCGGTGCATTCTGGTTCATACATGGTTACCATGGTTACATGAGCTGAAGAGGACCTGCAGCTGGAAACACTGGACAACAACGCAGGTCGATTAGACATGACAGACAAACAGTTCACTGAACTCCCATCTAGACTGACAGGACACGTCCTGCAAATCAGTGTTTCCTCTATATGCATTTATTGGTGGCAGGCCGCCACGAATGAATTTCCTCCGTCACTAATTGATTCAGTCCACTAAGTGCACAATTTCTCCCCCCCCCCCAAAAAATCCACCTCTGAACATTTTAGCTGATTAAAATATATCTGATCCTAGATCAGCGCTATAATGGATGTTGACTAAAAGTGCACCTAAATCCACGCCCATCTCTCTCTAACCGCTGATCCAAAATCAGATTAATGACATTAAACATTCAGTTGACGACGTGACACAAGGGCTACTCCTGATTGGTCTAAATGTGAACCATCTAAAAGATACAAAAAGCTGATCTAGCTAGCTAGGTGCACAAATAAGATGGATGGATTTTTCAAGAAAAAAGATGTCCCAGACACTTCAAACATTGCTGAAGCTAGCAGTGGCTATGAGCGATCCGAAACTGCATGGCTGGCAGGAGCAAAGGAGCTAGTTGGTGGATCAGCTAACAACGTTTATGGCGGGGTACCACCACCACCAGCTACAACTACAGCGGGAGAACAAGCAGCAGCTACTGTGCGGGTGGCAGAAGAGCCATCAGCATCGGCTAGCTGTGTTGGTGTATCAGCAGACATTAGCAAGTCAAAAAACGATTCTTATGTGCCGTCACTTTAGCAACGACACAGTATTGTCAAGGGGAAAAGAAGGGGAGTCGATTTTTTTATTGACAACGGAATTACATGCTGGAAAAACATGCAGCTAAAATTCAGGGAACATTTGGACAATAAGAGACACATGGGAGAGGTACGGGAAAACAGGGCTCATGTGGGTGTCATTAAAGGTAAGAGTTGGTTTTCTTTAACTCAGCTGATACTCAGCTGTTTACCGAATGCTCCATCTGACTGTGATTTTACTTGTGTAATGTGGTGGGTTGACATAATTCATTCAATTATATTATAGCTGATGATCTTTGTGTGTGTGTATGTGACTGTCAGTCACAAGTTTATATTCTGTATATTCTTTTTTTGCCATCCTCCCGCTATGCGCGCGGACAGGGCTCTCCGCCACTAATGTAAAAATTCCTGGAGGAAACACTGCTGCAAATGCAATAATAATATTACTGATTGCATTTGCTGTAATTAAAGGGTCTGGACATTAAATGGTTCCAAATGTATTTTGTGTCCAGGAAAAATGTTAACACATAATAAACTATGAAAATAATCTTCTAGTTAGGCTCTACTTCCTGGTCAGACAGTTCTGAAGCTGTGTGGGCGTGGCCTTTGCACGCTTGACTGGCAGCTCCCTTCCAAAGCCAGCTTGCTGCCTTATCATACATGACATTCATCTGTTAGATGTGCTTATAGTTCTGCCCTTTAACAAAAAACTGTTTAATTACCTACTGTTTAATTACCAACTGCCCTTTAATTACCAACTGTTTAATTACCTACTGTTTAACTACCAACTGTTTAATTACCTACTGTTTAATCACCTACTGTTTAATTACCAACTGCCCTTTAACTACCTACTGTTTAATTACCAACTGTTTAATTACCAACTGCCCTTTAACTACCTACTGTTTAATTACCAACTGTTTAATTACCAACTGCCCTTTAACTACCTACTGTTTAATTACCAACTGTTTAATTACCAACTGCCCTTTAACTACCAACTGTTTAATTACCAACTGCTCTTTAACTACCTACTGTTTAATTACCAACTGTTTAATTACCAACTGTTTAATTACCAACTGCCCTTTAACTACCTACTGTTTAATTACCAACTGTTTAATTACCAACTGCCCTTTAACTACCAACTGTTTAATTACCAACTGCCCTTTAACTACCAACTGTTTAATTACCAACTGCTCTTTAACTACCTACTGTTTAATTACCAACTGTTTAGTTACCAACTGTTTAATTACCTACTGTTTCATTACCAACTGTTTAATGACCTACTGCCCTTTAACTACCAACTGTTTAATTACCAACTGTTTAATTACCTACTGTTTAATTACCAACTGTTTAATTACCAACTGTTTAATTACCAACTGTTTAATTACCAACTGTTTAATTACCTACTGTTTAATTATCTACTGTTCAATTACCAACTGTTTAATTACCTACTGTTTAATTACCAACTGTTTAATTACCTACTGCCCTTTAACTACCTACTGTTTAATTACCTACTGCCCTTTAACTACCAACGGTTTAATTACCTACTGTTTAATTACCAACTGTTTAATTACCAACTGTTTAATTATCTACTGTTTAATTACCTACTGTTTAATTATCTACTGTTCAATTACCAACTGTTTAATTACCTACTGTTTAATTACCAACTGTTTAATTATCTACTGTTTAATTACCAACTGTTTAATTACCAACTGTTTAATTACCTACTGTTTAATTACCTACTGTTTAATTACCAACTGCCCTTTAACTACCTACTGTTTAATTACCAACTGTTTAATTATCTACTGTTTAATTACCAACTGTTTAATTACCTACTGCCCTTTAACTACCAACTGTTTAATTACCAACTGTTTAATTACCTACTGTTTAATTATCTACTGTTTAATTACCAACTATTTAATTACCAACTGTTTAATTACCAACTGTTTAATTACCTAATGTTTAATTACCAACTGTTTAATTAGGCAAGGCAAGGCAAGGCAAGGCAAGGCAAGTTTATTTGTATAGCACATTTCATACAACAGGGGCAATTCAAAGTGCTTTACATGCATTATTTAAAAATACAGCAAGAGGAGCATAAGAAAATAACAATTACAATGAATAAAAGCAAATATAAGAAGTAAATAGATCAAACATTTAAAAAGACAATAGTTAATGGGAAAAAGACATTGATAGAAGTGTTTGTGTTTAATCATATGTTTAATTACCAACTGTTTAATTACCAACTGTTTAATTACCTACTGTTTAATTATCTACTGTTCAATTACCAACTGTTTGATTACCTACTGTTTAATTATCTACTGTTTAATTACCTACTGCCCTTTAACTACCAACTGTTTAATTACCTATTGTTTAATTACCAACTGTTTAATTACCAACTGTTTAATTCTCTACTGTTTAATTACCAATTGTTTAATTACCAACTGTTTAATTACCAACTGTTTAATTACCTACCGCCCTTTAACTACCAACTGTTTAATTACCAACTGTTTAATTACCTACTGTTTAATTACCAACTGTTTAATTACCTACTGTTTAATTATCTACTGTTCAATTACCAACTGTTTGATTACCTACTGTTTAATTATCTACTGTTTAATTACCTACTGCCCTTTAACTACCAACTGTTTAATTACCTATTGTTTAATTACCAACTGTTTAATTACCAACTGTTTAATTCTCTACTGTTTAATTACCAACTGTTTAATTACCAACTGTTTAATTACCTACCGCCCTTTAACTACCAACTGTTTAATTACCAACTGTTTAATTACCTACTGTTTAATTACCAACTGCCCTTTAACTACTAACTGTTTAATTACCAACTGCCCTTTAATAACTGTTAAGATGTTGAAATGTGTAAATACTGAGCTAATACAATTACAAATGGACTTATGCACCTGCAGTATGATTATAGTCATGCACCTGCAGTATGACTCGTCATATCAATTCAATGACCACCATTAGCATACTGTACACCTGGCACCCTATGGAGAATTATTGAACAGGATACTTGTGGACAGGATCCACAGCATGTGTTAGCGTTAGCAGCATGTGTTAGCGTTAGCAGCATGTGTTAGCGTTAGCAGCATGTGTTAGGGGTTAGCAGCATGTGTTAGCGTTAGCAGCATGTGTTAGGGTTAGCAGCATGTGTTAGCGTTAGCAGCATGTGTTAGGGGTTAGCAGCACGTGTTAGCGTTAGCAGCACGTGTGACTTACTGATCAGTTGTAGCACAGTTGTAGTTACTGTCACTATCCATGTCATTACTGTCACTATCCATGTCATTCGCTGCTTCAGAGAGGTGACACCCTGACGCAGATCTGCTGAGCATCTCATCTTTGGCCTTTTGGTTTTTGATAAAGTCCCGTAGAAACCTGTCCCACGGTGTGTCGTACTCTTCTTTAATGTTGGGAGAGTGATGGTCCCTGTGGGTGGGAGGTGGTGGTGGTGGCTGGAGCCTAATAAGATGGTTCTGTCCTTCTGCCTCTGCATCAGGGGACCCAAGGTGTGTCCTCTGGCTCTCTGACACTGAGTAAGCAGAAGCATCCATCTCTCTGCCCAGATGGACAGTTCACAGTGCAGGGAATCCTACCAACACAGATGATCAAAATATTAAAACAGAGTGACGAATTTAATCAAAACATTGAACATTTCTTTTTCCAGAATTGGAAAACAGTAGCCAAGCTACAGTTAGGTCCATTTGGACTCTTTGACAGAACTGTTGTTATTTTAGTTGTTTACCAAAACATATTCAAGTTATAGAATGAATATGGCCTTAAAGTGCAGACTGTCAAACACCCTCTTTAATTTGAGGGTATCCAGATCCAAGTTGGAGGAATGGTTTAGATCATCGTTTCTCAACGGGGGCGGGACCGCCCCCCAGGGGGCGTTCAGACAACATCGGGGGGCGCTGGAACAAATATGTTTTAAAGGGGGGCGTTGAGGTGTTCTTGGGGGGCGGTACCTGTGAAAAGAAAAACTAAACTCATGAAAGAAACTGTGTTCTGAAAAAAAAAAAAAAACGCCTATCATCCATCCTCACTATGGCTTTTGCCACTTGATTGACGTACAGGTAAGCCAGTCTGCGATCTGATCTTTTCACCTAACACACGGTTCACCACGCATGCGCAGTCAACAGCGCCAACTACAAAATACTAAATACCGGCGAGACTAATTAACTAGTTAGCCTTCCAATTTCTACTATTTACTATATAATACTAAAGAAAGGGTATACAAATGAGTGGGGAAGCTGGACCAAGTAAGAAACCAATAACGTACAACTTCCATCCAGAATGGGAGGAGGACTTTTTTACACGATGTGATATTGGAAGTGCGTCTGTCTGATCTGCAAACCTACGATGGCTGTTTGGAAGGGAAATGTGGCAAAAGAGCGAAAACGTACGGCTGTAACGATAGCTTCTTATCGCGTCAGTCACGTTCTTGTTAAACACAAGAAGAAAACAAAGACGGCGAAATTGTGAAAAAAGCGTTTCTTGAGGCTGCAGATTGCCTTTTCGATGACAGATCCACAGTGGCTGATGACACCTTGCAGCCTGCCTACACCTTACAACCAGCTCCTGCAGCCCTGACTACTAGAGACTAGCTGCCTCCTCCCAGTGCCAGGTCTCCCACTAAGGTAGAGAAATGCATTTATTTCCTCCTTTCAAACTAGGGAACTACCTGTTTTGTATCTGGTTTACTTTTCTTTTCAGACTGGCTGTCATTGTGTGAGTGAGAAAAAGTGACTGTGTGTGTGTGTGTGTGTGTGTGTGTGTAAGAGAGAGAGAGAGAGAGAGAGGGAGGGTTTGTGCTACTATGGCTCCCTATGCAGACTGGCAAATGTGTGTGTGTGTGTGTGTGTATGTGTGTGTGTGTGTGTGAGAATAGCAAAGAGGGAGGGTTTGTGATGGTCTTCTCCTGTGTGGCTGTGTGACAGAGAGAGAGAAAGTGTATTGTACTATGCAGGCTGGGAACTGTGTGTGTGTGTGTGTGTGTTTGTAGTACGTGCGTGTACGTTTGCGATGTTTAAACTAGACTGGTAGATCTTGGCAGACTGGCTACTTGAAAAGTAGATCTTGGTTCAAAAAAGTGTGGGCACCCCTGCCTTATACCATACCACCATACCAGAACATCACAGCAGGAACAACCTGTCTCAAAAAAGCGATCGTATTGTAATAAACCAGTCCTGAAAGTTCTCTGTCGCTTACCAATAATCTAACCTGGTGAAATCAGCTACGAATGTCCCCTCCCCTCGCAGGTTCATCACAGTATATTACATAAATGTATTACTGTTAAGTGTTGTTGTGGATGTTATCCTGTTCGTTACTGTTAAATGCTATATTCTGATTCAGCCTGATTGTAAGGCAGGTGATGCTAACCCAGCGCTAGTTCAACAGACCGTAGTAGACTTCAGACACAAAGACACACAGAGTCAAAAGAGCTCAGTTTTCTTGCGCAAGGAGAGCGATTCAGAGAGACCGTTTTACGGGTCAGTCAAAGTCGATCTGAATCTTTTCACTCTCTAAGTCAGCCTTTATTCTAACAGAATGGAAAAGGGGCAGGCAAAGCACCGCGTTAATTATAAACAGTTTCATGGGAAAGCACCTTAACATAAACATTCTCATGGAACTTTACAGCTTAATATAAACATTCCCATGGAATACCCAGCCCAATATAAACATTCCCATGGAAATGTACCTTAACATAAATAGTTCCATGGACTGCTCTGCCCAACACAAACATTCTCATGGAAATGTACAGCTTAAATATAAACATTCCCACCGCTGGGCTCCTGGATAACACAACAACAGGAAGCGGAGCCCCGATTAGGAGTGGAAAGATGAGCAGAGAATACACAGTGATACAGAATTATACAGAGTATCCAACATTTATCTCTTATGAAAACATCGTCCAACTCTATCATTTAACATTTATGAAAACATCGTCTTAACCCTAACATATCCCTAGTGCCATTCTGAGGTTAGCATTGCGATGTGTTCGTCTTAACGTTTACAAACTAAAATATACGATCGCTTTTTAGTGATATGTTGCTCCTCTGATGTCCTGGAAACGAACACATAAGCACTCCGAACAGCTGTCAGCGTCTTTTGTTGCTATAGGAAACCACTACTCTGTCTGCTTGCGATTGATCAGCTGTCAGCAGTGTTATTACAGGTACGTTCGTAAATGCACGAACGGTCAGTTCGCTCGGACAAAACCGTGTTTTCAGTCAGAGCACCCATCTCTGAGCGCTCCCAGAGCGCAGTGCTCTGAACTTTGGAACTTTGTTATGTTTTGATATGAGAAATTCGAACTATGAGAAATTCGAACTAAGTGGTCAGTTTATGAAAATAATACCATAGAATACTAAATAAAATATTTAAATAATAGCCCCCTAGCGTTTGCCGCCATATTGTGACACCACCACACCCCCCCCCAAAGTCCAATCAAAAATGAATAAATATTAGCATCATAAAACAGCAATTTGGCGAAATGCAACACCAGCACACTTAAAAAACAAACAATGTTAGTTGTAATATACCGTTTTGTAGCCTACTGTTTGTTCTGCACCGGACATGTGTGAAATCGCTGCTGTGTTATTGTTGTTCTGTGATATAACACAGAATATTAGTCAACATTAATATTCAGGGAAGAAAATAAGCCTACTTTTTTTGATGGGGGGCGGTAAGAGACCTGGATAATGCTAGGGGTGGGCATCGATGATCGATTAATTGATCGATAAGGTCTTGGTCGATCACAAAATATTTTGCTCGATAATCGTTAATATTTTTATTTTATTTTTTATTATTATAATAATAATAATGGAAATTAGTTTGTCCACGTTATGTGTGAGAAATGAACTTTGCATTTGCCTTCGCATTGAATTTCACAACGCAGTACGGCATGACGGAAGTTCCCGTACGTTAGTGTAACCTGACCTCCAGTAATAGGTGCGCGATCTCCACTACTTCCTGAAAGGCACCTTGCATGTTCAATTGATTAATCAGCTGTGCGGTAAAACACACACTGCTTGGAAAATGGCGAAGCGAGCGAAACGAAGCTTGGTGTGGGAGCATTTTGATCTGAAAGGCGACCTCGTTCATTGCAAACACTGCGCAGTGACCTATAAATATAATACGACGACGACCCCGATGAAATACCACCTGCAAGCCGCACACCCGACCCTGACTGCTCCTTCGCTATCGCTACCTTGTACTTCTCAGCCCTCCATCATGCCTCAGCTTATACGCGGGAAGTGTGATGCACAACGAGAAGAGAAAATAACGATGGCCATCTGCAAATTAATTGAAACAGATATTCTGCCGCTCAGTTTTGTCGAGGGTAGAGGATTTCGTGCGCTGATGCAAATAGTCGAGCCAGCATATCCTGTTCCATCGCGACGTTCTATAACCAGGCGCATCGAAATGCGCTACCAGGAGTCGAAGCAGCACCTGCTAAAGAAGCTAGCAGTAGATAGCAACATGGTTGCCATAACTACCGATTGCTGGACGGCACTCAATACAGAGAGTTACATAACGATCACTGCTCACTTCATCGGAGAAGACTGGCAAATTGGCTCAGCCGTCCTGGTCACTGAAAGTCTGCCCAGTCGCCACACAGCTGACGTCCTAGCTGAGAAGCTAAATTACTCTGTAGCCCAGTGGAACATCGAAGGCCGCGTTATTGCATGCGTCCACGACAACGCAGCAAATATAGTTGCTGCCAACAGACCCGGCCGAGTCAACTGGATTTCCGTAGCATGCTTCGCCCACACCCTCCAGCTAGCAATACATGATGGTTTTGCACTGTACTTGTATCGTGTCATCTCTGCCGCTGCCAAACTCGTGAGCCACTTCAACCACAGTACTGTGGCGACCAAAGCACTCCAGAAGAAACAGGAGCAGATGGGCCTTCCAGCACATAAGCTTATACAATCGTGTAAAACCCGATGGAACAGCGTATGCGACATGTTCGACCGACTCAAGGAGCAGCGATGGGCTGTTGCAGCTGTCCTGTCAGATCGCACGGTGACCAGGCTACAGGACGGCAGGGTCCTGGAGCTGAAGGATGAGTATTGGCAACTGATGGAGGAAACGCAGCCCGTGCTGAAGGCCCTGAAGACTGCAACCACAGTCATGTCTGGCGAGAAGGAGGTCTCCATTTCCAACACGTATCCAGTCACTTACAGGTATTATTTATTTATTTTTATCTCCCTTCCTAATTTTGTAACTTAGGCTACTACTATGTAACTTTTATCTAGTTTTATATAAAGCATTTATTTGAATTACCTTGTGTATGAAATGCTTTAAAAACAAACAGTATTTTACCACTTTAAAAATAAACATGTCTTGCCTAATGTTACAGCCTCCTCAACACCCATCTCCTGCGTAATGAAAATGACGGGGCCAGATGCGCTGAATTCAAGGCCAAAGTGCGGTCTTCCCTCAGCCACCGAATGAAGGTATGTGTTAGGTAGGGTTAAAAATTGTAGGCCTTTTCCTGAATCAGTACAGCGTTGCCATTTTTTCTGATTTGCCAATTGATTATTCTTTTTCATTATTTATTCAGGTCGAATCTGAGGAGTTGGTGTCATCCGCACCCATCATCTCATCAATGTTGGATCCACGTTATAAACACCTGCCCTTTCTTACGGATGCACAGAGAGAGGCCGCAAAGAACAAACTGCTCGAACTTGGACAGTCAGTGGAGATGGAAGGCCCCATCCCACTGGCTGGAGGAGATGAGGCCATGCCGCCCGACTCTGAGGAGGACGAAGGACCCCCAGCAGGAGCACATGCTCCGGTCAGCGCCATGGCACAGCTCCTCGGGGAGCAATACGCAGCAGGCGCTGCTGCTGACATCCCCATCGAAACCGAAGTTTGCACCTTTCTGAGGGAGCCTTCTGCGGGCCTGAACTGCGACCCAACTGACTGGTGGAAATTAAACGAAAGAAGGTTTCCTCGGTTGGCCAAATTAGCGCGGACCTACCTCTGCATCCCCGCAACCTCGGTGCCTTCGGAGCGAGTGTTTTCTGCGGCTGGCCTAACTGTCACCACATTGCGTTCGCGTCTCACCCCTGAACATGTTAACATGATCATCTTTTTGAACAAGAACCAGTAGGCCTGCCGCCTACAGTCTCTCGCTGGAGTTTAAATTTAAGTTAAGTTGGACGCTCTTAAGGACACTAACGTTTTCAGTCATCCTCCTATTTGTGAGTAACTGTTTTTTTACTGCTCCTATGGTGCAGGGCTCTACAGTGCGACCATTTCACTCGCATTTGCGACTAAAAATACATCTGTGCGACTAGAGAAATAAATTCACGAGCACACGTGCGAGTACAGATTTTTTTTTTTTTTTTATTCTAAAAATAAATCTGCGCGAACCGTGTGGCCACATTTTAAGCCGTCAGCCAGCCCGCTACGACCACGGGAAGTCATGTTAAAAGTGAAGTTACTTCTGTTAAACTGGCGCTAAGCTAACATCGCTAATCGCTAACTCCCTTTTGGGCCTTAAAGAGACAAGCGCCCTTTTCTCATCTCAAGCTTCATTAGCTTCATTAGCTCACCACATCTACAGATTTGGTCCCACACACTCCAGATTTGAACCCAAGGTTACAACCAGGGTTAACTACCCAGGGTAGAAAGTAGAAAGCTCTCAGACCTTCAGAACCCATTGAAAGTAGTGGAGGTACTCCAGAAGTCCAAATGCATCTCTAATCCTAGGAAACCCTAGGAAGCAAGTTGCCTAATGGCATGAAAATGCAACATGTTGTACTTGAGTGTGGCAGAGAGGTGGGACCCCCGGGGATGGTGGTGTGCTAGCAGCTAGCCGCCGCAGAGGCACCGTGCTGGGCTGGCCACCTCCACATGTCACCACCCCGGGCAGCATGGGGCTGGGGAGTCGGGACTGGTCATCTGGATGTGGGGTAGTTTAATACCCCTAGATGTGGAGTTGTCTGGCCACCGTGTGTGACTGATGTAGCCTGACCCAGCAGCAGGGAGGTGGGCAGCATGGAGACAGACCTCTGCATGGCCTGGCTGGGCTGCTAGCTGACAGACCTAGCCCTAAAGCCTGGCTGGGCTGCTAGCTGCTAGCTGACAGGCATGACATGGATGAATGAATGAACATGCTGCTAACCAGGAGAACTTGACACAGCTAGTTACCATAATACAATGCCATCAACTCTGCGTCTAGTAGGGCTGTAGGCATGGGCCAATGTGTGATTTTGGTGCAAAAATTGCAAAATCACTAATAAAAATGTGTTATAATTACATTTTTCACTGTGCTCCTAAATTTCTTTGTGTGCCCCTAACATTTTTCATTTAGGAGCACATGTGCTCCTAGTGAAAAAGGTTAGCGTAGAGCCCTGTGGTGAGTTACTTATTTTCTATATTTTTATTTATAATGTAAAATGTGTTTTTAAGTTAAACAATTTAGGCTACTCAGTACTCACTGCCTTGTTTAACACTGGAGGCGCCGACGTTTTTTTACCTACTAAAGCGCGACGAGGTGTGGAATCACACGACCACTAATCACAATGGGCGTGTGTGTACTGACCCACAAAAATCGCTGGATGGCGATGTCACGCAAGAAGCGTGAACACGCAACAGAAACGCAACAGAAACACACTGCTGTACATACCTAATGTTTTGTTGTATTGTTCTTCCCATGATGGATGTATGTTTATCTTGTAGATAGTACTAGTTATTTGTCTGTATTATCTTGTAGATAGTACTAGTTATTTTTTTGTCTGTCTTACATGTAACGATGAATTGAGAATCAAGGACCCCAATTGAAATAAGCCAGTGGCTTTCTTGGGTTTTTATCCTGTTAGTTGACCTTGTATGTAATATGTACTTTCATGTACCTACTTCTGCAAATCTTCTAATAAAGTTTTCAATCAATCAAAAAACTGCGGGGGAAACCCGATGTCTTTGTTCATTGATCGGAAACGAGTTTGTAACTTAGAAACGAGTTGTCCCATACAGTGATTGTCAGGAAACAAGGAATGCAAAATCAAAAAAACAACGCATTACATTGGCCGTCCTATTGAGATGATAACTGTTTACAGATTGAACTCATTATCGCTATTAGGCTACCGAGTCTCGATCTCAAATGGCATTCAATTGTCAGGATTCATCTTTGATAAACAATATGCATTATTTGAAAATTGACAGCGCTGTACATAGTGTCATTCAATGCACAAGCACGTAATTTCAAACGATTTTGGTCGACAGCGAAATACATTATCAATATCTTATCAATTGTCAATATACTCTCTCCCTTTCCTGTCTGTCTTCACTATATCACGCAAGAGAAACACACCGTGGGAGAAACCTGATCTTATTGTTCATTGATCGGAAACGATCGAGAGCCATTCAACCCTCCCCCATCAACATCAAGTGTATGTAACTCAGAACTTTGTAACTTAGAAACGAGTTGTCCCATAGCCACGGTTCTTCGCTACAGAAACATTTTCACACAATGACAAACATGTGATGCGTTTTATATTATATTCTTTGAACAACAGAACGGGACAGGCGCGAGAAACTGCCACATATCATCCCAGTACCTCCATACCACATGTATTTTTAATATTTTTCAATATATGTTGTATTGTCTGAACGAACATTTATTTCGCCATATTACGTGACTTATTACCTTCGTTTTTTGTGAACGGGACGATCAGAAAGAGATTCGTTTACCACAAAACAAGGAATGCAAAATCCAAAAAACAACGTGTTACATTGGCCGTCCTAATGAGACGATAATAGGCTACTCAAATAGAAGTCATTATCACTATTAGGCTACCGCGTCTCAATCTCAATGGCATTCAATTGTCAGGATTCATCTGTGATAAACAATGGCCTACTAATTTCAATCTCAATGGCATTCAATTGTCAGGATTCATCTGTGATAAACAATGGCCTACTAATTACATGCCATTGAATATGTTTGCATATGAACACACTTATTCCTATAAATTAGCCTGCATTACAGTTGGAGACCAGAACTACTCGTAATTTTGCTGTGATGAGTCGCCCAGAGAGCAGACGCGAGTGGTCCCCTGAAGAGATTTTAGCCTACATGCACGATGTACCAGCGGACCACTCGGACGGCGGGGGAGAATCAGGAGATGATGAGAGAAAAATCATGGTAAGACTTGGTTACAACACTGTAAACAAAAAATCTGTAAATTATAGTATGAAAAACTAATATAGATTGCATTGTCAGTTGTGTGTGTGTGTGGACATGTCCCGTGCTAATATAAAATTGCATCATATAGGCTATTGTTTTTCTGTGCATGATTACATGAAAACAACAACTAATAGTTTATTGTGTGTGGACATGTCCCGTGCTAATATAAAATCGCATCATATAGGCTATTGTTTTTCTGTGCATGATTACATGAAAACAACAACTAATAGTTTATTGTGTGTGGACATGTCCCGTGCTAATATAAAATCGCATCATATAGGCTATTGTTTTTCTGTGCATGATTACATGAAAACAACAACTAATAGTTTATTGTGTGTGGACATGTCCCGTGCTAATATAAAATCGCATCATATAGGCTATTGTTTTTCTGTGCATGATTACATGAAAACAACAACTAATAGTTTATTGTGTGTGGACATGTCCCGTGCTAATATAAAATTGCATCATATAGGCTATTGTTTTTCTGTGCATGATTACATGAAAACAACAACTAATAGTTTATTGTGTCTTACAGGCAGCAGGCGATCATGTCATTGAATCAGACGCAGATGCTTCAGAATGCGACTCTGACATTGAGGACGCAAGTGAAGCCACGAAAGAGCAGGGTGAGACGGCACAGTGTGGACTGAGCAACCAGGCGCAACACAGCGCAACCCAGGCCCTCGGAGAGGCAGAGAACGACAGGCCAAAATCATAAAGACAGCTCCAGGCCCGACTCGTTATGCCAAATCGAACATTACAAGTCCGTTGAGCAGTCTACTGTGTCTGATTGACACGGAAATGTGGCAACAGATTCTAAAGTACACTCAGGCAGAAGCTGACCGGAGTAATGATGAGATGTTCAATTTGACAATGGACGAACTAAAGGCATTCGTGGGTCTCCTTTACTACAAAGGAGTTTTATGTTCCAAGTCCGTGAGGGTGGATGACCTCTGGTCATCACAATTCGGAATCGCTGTCTTCAAGGAGACAATGACTCGCCAGAAGTTCCGAGATATCATGCGCTATCTACGCTTTGATGACAAGAACACACGAGCTGCCCGCGTTCCGGTGGATAAATTTGCCATGATTTCAGACATTTTTGACAAATTTGTGAAAAACAGCATTGCATCGTACACACCTGGTGACAACATTACCGTGGATGAACAGTTGTTCCCGACCAAAGCAAGATGTGGTTTCACACAGTACATGGCCAATAAACCTGACAAATTTGGCATACAGTTCTGGGTTGCAGCGGATGTGGACACCAAATACATGTTGAACGCACATCCCTACCTAGGGAAAGATGCAAGCAGGCCGGCCGGTCAGCGGTTATCGGACAATGTTGTGCTGCGTCTGATGGAGCCGTTCGTGGGCAAAGGAAGAAATGTCACGACAGACAATTACTTCACCTCCTTGCCACTGGCAAACACCCTTTTGGCCCAACAAACCACAATTGTTGGCACAATTAATAAAATCAGACGGGAGTTGCCCCCATGTACACGGGCACAGACTGAAAGATTTTCCAGCAAGGTGCTGAGGGCTGGAGAAGCCACACTCACGGTTTACCAGGCAAAACCTAAGAAAAATGTATGCCTCCTCAGCACACTGCATCAAACCGTTTCTACTGATGATGGCCCAAAGAAACTGCCCGAAACGGTTTCCTACTACAACAGCACTAAGTTCGGTGTTGATGTTCTGGACCAGATGACAAGGAAATACACAGTAAAAGGAGGGACCCGCCGTTGGCCTGTAGCTGTGTTTTACAACATTTTGGACATGGCTGCAATTAATGCACGCATTCTGTACAGCCAGTGCATGGGCGTCAGGATAAGCAGGAAGAAATTCCTTTTTAAGTTGGCAGGGGAGCTGTGTGAGCCACTGGTAATGACAAGGCTTCCTTCTACACCAGCAGCGAGAAGGCGACTGCAGCTCGAAAATCCTCGCACACCTCCGTCCCCACAGGTGAAAAGACAAAGTGTCAAGGCACCATATGTCGAGGGAACAAAGCAATTAACATCTGCCAGTCATGTGGACGATTTGTCTGTGGCACATGCACCAAGCCAGCAACGGTGTGCTGGGAATGCTGACTGTCCCATGGCCAGGCCTGATGCCTCTCCTGCCCTGTCTACCTGACAGCGCCCACGCTGAGCGCTCCGGCGACCTCCTATTCACTTTCTACTTTTTTTTTTATATATATTGGTGTTCATATTAATTACCATACTTTTTACTTGGAAGAATTGACGTGAACATTGCAAGTAAATAAAAATGTTACTTGAATTATCTGTCTCTCTGTGTTCGTTTGTAGTAGAAATATCACATCTGATATATCTATGTAAATAGATTTCACTGCAACATGAACACACTATATTTTCACTTTTCACAACAGCTATTTTCATTTCATTTATAATGTGCAGTAAACAAACAAAATAATGTATACTCTCTGCAATTGGCTACTATACAATGGTGCCAAAATCAACTATCCAAATATGAATCTGCGTATATCTATGTACAACCTTGTTGTAGCCTATTATTATCATGGTCGACATGAGAATTGTTGGCTACTTCATATCACAACTGAACATTCATATCAGAATCAGAATCAGAATCAGAAGACTTTTATTGCCATGACATGTAAACATGTTAGGAATTTGGTTTGGAACAATGGAGCACGGTTTACAGCAGGATAGGTGCAAGACAGGACAAGACAGTGCAAACCAACATCAAAGTGCAAGAGTCATAATTAATATAAATATAAAGTGCAGAGATCAAGTGTTCAAGTGTTCATATCCAGACAGTCCAAAGCTCTCTGGGTGGGGGTGGAGGGAGGGTAGATATATATATATATATATATATATATATATATATATATATATATATATATATATATATATATATATATATATATATATATATATATATATATATATAGCCTATAGCATTATTTGAAAATTGACAGCGCTGTACAGGCATAATCATCAAAAAAGACATTATATACAATATTATAAATATCTGTTTGTTATATAATATTTGTTGATGAACTACTTTGCTGTGGTACCTATGTAATACCACACAGCTTGATAGGTACATACTGTGCAGTGTATCATTCATAACTGTACATAGGCTACACATATCATAATATCTTATCACTATTGCATGGAACTTGGGTGAAAAAAAAACCTCAGCTCCAACAAATCTGAAGGGATTGTAAAAGTCATACTGTACAGTTTATCATTTTCATAACTGTCTGTACATATACATATCTTATGTATCACTATTGCTATATATAGCCTATATATAAACACATTATGTTACAAATATCAGTCTTATCCACTGTATCTAATTCAGCACTGAAGCCTGAAGGTTGAGCGCAGTGTGTGCCCCCTTGCTACCTCTGCTGATATAAAAGAGAATTGCAGCCTTGGAGAAAAAGATGGCAGCCGAATCCCAAGGCAAATACACAGACACGCACAGAAATACTGCAAAATCGCTTTATACTAACTCGATTTTGAAAATGTAAAGATGCTGGGTTGTAGAACGCACATATCTAGGAAAAGTCATGAAAGGAGGGTCCTGAAATTTGATCGAGTGCAAAGGTAGATTTTTTTTTGTACTCACTGGTGCTGTTTAACACCTCACGGCTGATTAAGTGTTAAGAGGATTGTTATCTGACTGTAGTGTCTAGTTAATGTGAATGAATGAATGTGTGCATTGTGCAATTCTGCAATAGCAACACAAATAAAGTTTTTTCCCCAAGGAAAACATGTTTGTTATTTCTGCCCTAGTTTTTTATTTTTTTTATGAAAAAAAACCTTATTGATTAATCGATAATTGATCGTTAATTCGTTACGATTATCGAACAAAAAATGTTGATCGTTTGCCCACCCCTATAATGGACAGGGGGGCGCTGGCCCAAAAAAGGTTGAGAACCACTGGTTTAGATGTTACAGCTCTTTAATACGTGGCACCCTCCTTTTCAAGGGACCAAAAGCAACTGGCCCAATGACGTGACGTGATGTCCAAACCCCTTTATGAAGTGAAAATAAGGAAAAATTTTATAAAAAAACATTTATTGAATCTATTAATCTCTGTTTATAAAACGATATGAAAATGTTTTGAGGGTGTAGCATAGCCTAGCGTTACTGACATGCTGGACATACCCTCACTGCCTTACAAAGGTCAAGAGCTATTAAGGGCTCTGCACACAGCGTGCGATTTCTGTTGCGCGTCAACGTTCCATTTTGAAGTTTGAATGGAAGTCTATGAGAACATACAACAGAAATTGCATCGCACGCTGTGTGCATTGGGATGCGATGTTTTATGATTTTCTCATAGACTTCCATTCAAACTTCAAAATGGAACGTTGACGCGCAACAGAAATCGCACGCTGTGTGCAGAGCCCTGTAGACTCTTTACTCACAACTAGGGATGCTCCGATTTATCGGCCACCGATTTAAATCGGCCGATTTCACTCCAAATCACGACCGGTGATCGGCAAAAATGGCCGATCGCAAAAAACGTTTTTTTTTTTTTCCCCTGGGGAAGACAGATAACTGAACAGAAAACATAGGAGGACGTAACAGTATGTAAACCATGAAGGCCACGTTTATGATGTCTTTTATACAGCCATATCGACTGACTTGGGCTTCAGGCCCTAACTGGGTGATAGGCCAGACTTACTATGCCATAAAAATGGGTCTGCGTTTGCTTGGTGCCTAATGGATCAAAACTTTTGTCTAAAAAGCAAAAAATATGTAGGCTATCCAGTCAGTAGGCCTACAGTTATGTATTTTTTTTTAAAATCGGTGTCGGTTGATCTTGAGGAAAAAAATCGGTGATCGGTATCGGCCCCAAAAATACAGATCGGAGCATCCCTACTCACAACATGTCATACCTGATAACTGGCTTGGGGAAATGTTAGGAAATGAAATAAAACCTAAAACCTCTCTAACCCTAACCCATATATTTAAATATAACAAACAATATGACGTCATAATAATATGATTGTTATGCGTTGAAGCATTTTGTCCTAAACTGGCAGTCAGCCAATGTCATCCGGGATAACAAGCAGTCTGGAGCAATTTGATGACATGTTATCAGACAGGACGTTACACAATGATAACATGTTCGCCTTGCGAATCAAGACAAACCAGGTTCACTTTATTTCCTTTATGGTGTTGTTACCTTGTTAACTTGTTTGGAACAGATCACGAGTAGAACCTCTCAGACTATTTATCAAACAAAGGAACAGTTACAAGAGCAGCTGCTGCTGGTGGTGAGGGGCTGGCTGAGGTGAAGAGCCTCACCCCCTGGCTCCACTCCCCTATTTGTAAACAATGATGTGTAAATACAGTTTCAAATAATATCCCATCACCTTTACTGTAGAAAAGCCCACGGTGCGAAAACTAGGATGATCCACATGATGTCATTAGGTTATAGGTCACATGATGTCATTTCAGGTTATAGGTCACATGATGTCACTTCAGGTTATAGGTCAGGGGGTAGGGCTCAGAATACAAGAAGCCATTTTGAGATGACCACATGGCTTTAACAAAGGGTTGTAAACCCTACCCCCCCCCCTCCCCTAGCCGCCATAGTCAGGAGGGTCCTTATAGCAAAAGGCAAACTATACAATTTATACGGTTTATGTGTGCATGTGTGCCAAAATCTACTACAATGGCGCTACGTGTGGACACGGGATTTCTAGACGTTATTTGCGTTGATGGCCTTCCATAGTGGAGAAGCGCCATCAGTACCTCCGTGTGCTGCAGACCAGGCGACACGGTCACGGACATAAACTGATAACAAGTTCCGCCAACATTCTATAGTGTTATATATATAACAACATTCTATAGTGTTATATATAACAACATTGTATAGTGGACAGAATAGCCTATCTGCAGACAGAAGTGGTCAGAAGTAACATGTTAGACAGTGAGGCAGCGAGCTGAGACAAAGGCTTCTACTGACCTCCGAGTCTCCCGTTCTCCTTGTTGACTGTTGAGATGTTTTCCGCAGTAAAGGAAACCAAATACAGAGATGTAACTATTCTAACCGTTCTGGTTCTTCTTGTTCTTTTGGGTTTAGCGGCAGCTCGCATCCCAGATGTTTAGTGATGTGTCCTTCCGTGTCGAGTACCGAGGCACATGTTTGTGATGCGTGTATCGAGGCATGTGTTGATGACGTATATGGTGAGAGGCATGTGTTGATGACGTATATGGTAACCTGCCGGCCATACCACGTGACCGATTCGGGAAGTGGCTCGGATTTGGCGCGAGACTCGAAACATAAAAGGGACAGGTTGATTGATTGATTGATTGAAAACTTTATTAGAAGATTTGCAGAAGTAGGTACATGAAAGTACATATTACATACAAGGTCAACTAAAAGGATAAAAACCCAAGAAAGCCACTGGCTTATTTCAATTGGGGTCCTTGATTCTCAATTCATCGTTACATGTAAGACAGACAAATACAACTAGTACTATCTACAAGATAATACAGACAAATAACTATTACTATCTACAAGATAAACATACATCCATCATGGGAAGAACAATACAACAAAGCATAAGGTATGTACAGCGGGTAGGACAGGTGGGGACATACACCACAGGTGGGGGCGGGGGACAAAACACAAAGTAAGGTAAATATATAGATACATAAATGAATGTATGAACAAATGAATGAATGAATACACACAGTATAACGAAATTCATTTCTATATTTATTTATTCTTTTATGCATTCATTCTTTGTTTTCCACTTTCATTCTTTGTTTTCCACATTCTTTTCCACATTCATTCTTTCTTTTCCACATTCATTCTTTCTTTTCCACATTCATTCTTTCTTTTCCACATTCATTCTTTCTTTTCCACATTCATTATTTCTTTTCCACATTCATTCTATCTTTTCCACATTCATTCTTTCATTCTTTCTTTTCCACATGCATTCTTCATTCTTTCTTTTCCACATTTATTCTTTCTTTTTCACTTTATCAGATCTGTATGCAAATATATGGGGGCGTATCTTGCATGTTGTCCACGCCCCTACGCATTTTCATTGGTTGATACCGCGCGTGACGTGTGAAAGCAGCGAAGCAGTTATCATCACAGCCTGTTCACACAGCCTGTTTCTCCCTATCATTTCCATGGAATCCCAAACTATGTCGACATCCCAAGCTATTCCCGTGTTGTCCCCTTTCACACATGTCGGCAATGGTCTATACTAGTCCATCAGCACTCATGACATAACTGTACGAATGTGAAGATTATCAACGTTTAGGACTTGTGAGGCAGATTTTTCAGCAGGGGATCTGACGTTTTTGGTGGTCATGCATTTCAGCCTAAATCTAGCAAGGCAGACAGGTGATTGGCCAGGATGCTGGGATATTGGTATTTGAGATAGCCAATCATATAACATTAGGTTTTCTTTGTGCTGCAGATAGGTGACTGGACAGGATGCTGGGATATTGGTATTTGATAGCCAAAATGTGTTTTTCTTGCTGGCACGATTTGTTAAAGGAGAAGATTATTTTCTGCCCATATTGCTGGAGGTCTTATTAAAACACACCTTTTAGATTCAACTTCTGTCTTTACCCTTTGGGATGACTGAATAAAAAAAATAAAGCTGCTCTCATAACATTGTGCTTATAATAAAAGACGAACATAAAATCCAACGACAACAACCAACCCAATCGTCAGACTGCACCAGCAGCTATCTCCACAAGGGGGCGACAGTAGCCATGAAGGACAGAGAGAGCAGGGGAAGCAGAGAGGAGACTGGCTGGCTGGCTGCTGATCTGGTCCGGTCTTTCCTGTTCCACTTGGCTCCGTTCCTGTCCCTGACCCGGGGGGGCCTGATGGGGGCGGGGGGTTGCTCTGAGGCGGGGAGTAGGGGCCATAGCCTGGCCAATCATCACTGTACCTCTCGCTTCCGTCGACACCCCCTGACCCACTGCCCTCCTCGCCTACAGACAGGGAGATGACAGGTGATAAGTGGGAGCGGGAGTGTGTGTGTGCGCGTGTGTGTATGCGTGCACGTGTGCGTGAGTGTGTGTGAGAGAGAGTGAGTGAGAATGACAGCAAGAAAGCGAGAGAGATATAGCAGTGAGAAGAGTGACGGTGGAGTTTCGAGGGGAGAGTGAGAAAGAGGGATTGGTAGTAAACACGAGAGACAAAACAGGGAAAAGACACAGATTGAGTGAGAGACAGAGAGAGAGGGAGGGAGGGACAGAGAGAGAGGAAGGTGAAGTGAGACAGAAGGGAACTCACTGTCCATGAAGTCAGTGTCCAGGCCGGCCTGGGCTTGTCTCAGTCTGTTGGTGGCCACCCTGAGCTCCATGATGAGCTGCCTGGTCCTCACGTCAGGCCTGGCGATGTCGACCTCCACCTCGGGGTTGTTGATCTGACTGACCAGCCCGTCACCTGTCACATCTGGGAGGTACCTGTTAACACACACACACACACACACACACACGCACCCGCACCCGCACACCAATATCAGCATGATATATGCAGCACGTACCCATTAACACACACACACACAGACACACACACACACGCACCCGCACATACACACACACACAAACACACAAACACACACACACACACGCACCCGCACACCAATAGCATGCATGTACCCATTAACACACACACGCACACACACGCACACACACACACACACACACACACACACATACACTAATATCAGCATGATGCAGCATGTACCCATTAACCTGCCCACAGACACACACCAAACCAGCATGTCCTCAAGTACGCGCCTGGCAGATGAGCACACGAGACACACACACACACACACACACATCTCCGTCTGTCTCGTCGCTCACACGTTCCTTCCCTTCCTCCCATCCTCCCTTCATCTCACACACCTCCCCCTGGTCTGTCATACACACAAACACACACACACACACACGCACCTCCCCCTGGTCTGTCCGTTCCAGCATCGGTCTTCGTTGGTGACGTCGGCGGCGGCGTTCTCGTCGTTGCAGATGGTGTGTGGGAGGGAGACCCAGAAGCCTCGCATGGGACGAAGGCGGTCCTTCAGATCCGAAACCTGGGGCGCGGGGGGCGGAGATCTGTCACCAAGATCCCTTCTTCTCCTCCTTACTTTCCCGTCTGTCTTCACTGTATCTGTCCAATAAAATAAAATATGAGTGGTACTATAATAATATAATAAATGTAAAAATCCCTATGAGAAGTCATCAGTGATCCATATCCTGCATGTCATCCCTTCTCTCTCTCTCTCACCCATCCTTCCTGTCATAATCTATACTATATATCTGTCATTAAAAAGAAAAATATGAGTGGGACTGCCCCACTCAGAAAAAAAAAAAAAAAGAAGCCATCATTGCTCTGGGGCTCTCCCCAGGTGTAGATGATGAAAGGGGCTAGAAGGTGGTTGACCAATGACGTTGTGACGCTGTGTGTTCTCCAGGTCACTGCAGCGCATTGGAAGAATGGAGCTCAGCAGGGGGCGCCAGGCCTCCACTGTCCAACCCAGCCCCGTTGAGTGTGACCTGGACTCGCATCTTACACTGTAAGTGTGTGTGTGTGCTAATAGACTCTGTTGAGAGAAAATTGTGTGTGTGTGTGTGAGAGAAAGAGAAAGAAAGAAAGAAGCCAGAACAAAAACAGTAATAGACTATGTTGAGAGAAACACAAACACATTGTGTGTGTGTGTGTGTGTGTGTGTGTGTGTGTGTGTGTGTGTGTGTGTGTGTGTGTGTGTGTGTGTGTGTGCGTGCGTGCTTGCGTGTGCGTGCGTGCTTGCGTGTGCGTGTGCGTGTGTGTGAGAGAGACAAAGAAGCCAGTAGAGCACGGCTTCTCCTGGTACAGTACAAGTGCTTGAGGTTTGAACGACCCTTATGTTATGTCTCCCAGGCTGTCCCTGATTGAGGAAGATGAGGATGAGGTAGAGGAAGAGCCTGAGATCGATTACTTTGAGAGCGATGACTCTGACAGAGAGACCTCCATCACACTGGTAACGCACCAGCCCACTCAGATCCAACCATGGACTTCAACAAGACAAATAACAACATCTATTCATACTAGTTAAACAAAAAAAGGAAAGAGGGCGTATTTGGTGCTCTGACCCCAAAACGTTTACACCCCACTATCTACTCCTGTGGTCTCTCACCTTTCATGTTCTTTCCCTCTTTTTCTCCTCAGCCATCCACCCGTCGATCCACCACCAGTTACCTAGAGGGGCTGTTTGAGTAAGAGAGTGGACGCCAGTACTATTTGTAGGAGAACACCGTTCTGTGAAAACATCTTGATAACTCCTATCAGTTGAAGGGTTAAATGATGCACTTGACTTTTTGTTGTTGTTGTTGTTGTTGTTGTTGTTTTTGTGTTTTTAATGTTAAATCAAATACATGTCTTTGTTCTTGGGATGAAACATTCTCTCAGGAGATTTTCCTTGTTTATGATTGTATTTCCTTACTATTTCAGATTTATTAAACCATTACACCTTTCTGAGCATATTGACAGTGGTGGTGTCTTGAAAATGTGTTTGATGAAGGTCCAGATCATAAGACACGGAGAGATAAGAGATTCACTTACTGCCAGATAAATAGGTGTGGGGGATATGTGCAAGATTAACACTTTTTGGTCAGCCTGAGTAGTGTAAAACTGGACTATGGGAGTAATTTGGACGTGGCAACCCTAGTGTGTGTTCATGCATGCACATGAGATGCTATGGTCATGCTCACATCATCATCATCATCATCTTGCCTACGTCAATCATTCTGAGGAAGCGAGATATTTCCTCATTGAACCGTCACAGATCTGAACTATGCAAGGTTGCAAGTATTGTTTGCTTTCATTGTACATGTGTGCCAAGCATGAGATCAGGGGGGTATTCATTCCATCAATGTCGCTAAAGGAAAGTCCTGGCATATTTTTATTTTCCTTTAGCAACGTTGATGGAATACCCCCCGGGGCGGGGTAGTGTCATAATGACACTTTGTGAAGACAGCCCCCCAGCCTTAATCCTCGGGGGTCACAAAACAAGTCCTCTTTTCTTATTGCTCTTTTCTAAACCAAAGATTTGCCATTTTTTATGAAGTGAAAACAGAAAAAAACATCTTTCCAACTAGCACTTAAGGCTGACTCGTTCCCATAGCAACACAGCTCTTAAGTGAACCTTAGCCAGGGGGGGGAAGGTGGCTAACTTTCTAACCTCAAAATAAGTCGGTCTTAATTGTTATGCAATAGGCAGTCTTAATTAGACTGGTCGAACCTGAGAATAGACCGGTCTTAATGTATGTTTATGCAACTGGCCTCTAATGGGCGTAAATTCGCTCTTAGAACGCTGGAGCGCACAGTGGTATCAACGTCATAAAGGAGACCAAGACATCTGATTGGAC
The DNA here is from genome assembly GCF_963989245.1 of Nansenia antarctica. NCBI lineage: Eukaryota > Metazoa > Chordata > Actinopteri > Argentiniformes > Microstomatidae > Nansenia > Nansenia antarctica. Next base: position 7,171,930 of record NC_137688.1, on the reverse strand, counting down.
AAGAGGCATTCCTTGAGTGGTGATCAGATTTCCAGAGCGAATTTACGAACGCACCCACAGCGTCCCGCAACTCGGTGAATGAATTGTCTCCGGTGACGGTGTGAAGACACGAGAAACATTTGAGCAAAAGTAAAGTTGAGCAAAGTAAATACGGATTGTACAAGTATATCGTCACCTGTGATCGGCAAGCATGGCCCCTAAGGATTACGTGGCAGAGAAAGGTAGGTGTTGTTTTCCCGGCGTTCCTCATCCAGACAGTGTGTGGTTGAGTTGCTGCTACTGTTCAATGAACACAACATGCAAGCGACCGGCTGGGGATGAAGAGCTCTGTCATGTTAGACGATGCCTAACTAATAACTTAGCTATCCTTCTTGACTTTGAGCTATCCTTCTTGACTTTGGATTTCAACAACGGTGCCACGTTTGACCACTTTTCACCAGGGTAACTAATCCCGTTGGTCAATGGGAGCTAAAAAACCAACCCCGTTTATTAAAGCGTTTCATGAAGCACACACCAGACTGACTCAAAGTTATAAAAACCAGTGTCTAAAACTTTTAAGTCTACTTGCGTTTAGCTAGAAACTTTGCTAGGAGTCTAGTCCGACTAGAAGGTTTAAACCCGAGCAGCATTCTTTGCTTGTCAGGCTTCAAAACTACCCGGATGGAAGTTGCGATGGCCCTCGTCGACATCAGACAAAGAATGAGGCTGGAGGAGCACATGGGGATGGTAGTGGGGGGTTGTAGTAGTAGTGGAGCTAGAGAACTACTCCGGTTACAATGGCGATCGGCAGTTCAGCCATACTGTCACCAAGATTATAATAAACCCATGCAATGTCAATCGTTTACAAAGTATAGTAAATTGCAGTGTGCACATTTAGCTCAACTTCTGTAGCTGCCAGTGCCAGTACTGCAGCAGCATTGTTGCAGATGGACATGGATGTTGTTGCATAACCAGCTACGACAGCAGAGATTTATCGATTGAGCAAAACCACCTAGGCTGGCGTTTTAGTGCCGTTGTCCAGAGAGACGCTGTAATCACACAGAGTGGCCATGTTTCACCATTTTGGAAGAACACACAAGGCTTTTTATACGAGACTACTTTACGAGCGCAGGGATGCGCGGAGGATTTCTCGGGTGACGAGGCCACGGAGCCATGTGCTGCTTTGTTTACAACAACATCCACTAAAACATCCCGAACGCGCAGTTATGGAGTTGAGATGCACATTTTTGGCTCGAACGGGAAAGTAAGTAAAGTTAATCTTATTGTTGGGGCTTAAGTACTGCTTTCGTTTTACGAGTCAAATCCCAGACACTGGTGCACTAGTTACGGTTCGTGCCTTTTTTTTTTAGTGGGGGTTATTTTTTCCTAAAAATGGACACTGGAGCCAGGAGCTTGGTAAACATTTATGGATACCTAATGATTGTAGTGTGTGTGTGTGTGTGTGTGTGTGTGTGTGTGTGTGTGTGTGTGTGTGTGTGTGTGTGTGTGTGTGTGTGTGTGTGTGTGTGTATATATATATATATATATATATATATATATATATATATATATATATATATATATATATATATATATATATATATATATATATATTATATTAGCCTGGACGCACCCATTAGTTAATCAAAAGCAACATTGACGCCCATGTGTGTTTTAAAGGTACATATCTTCATAGGGACTCATCCAGATGAGACTTTTGCTCTGTTGCCCAACAAAGGAAGACCCGCGTGTTAGTCTCTCTGCCCTGGTCGCCTGGTCTCACTTCTGCATGTGCGAACCACCAACTGGCCTTGAATTGAGATGTCATATTTGGACAAGTACAGGACAAGATGCTTTTCTCTGTGTGTCTGTGTGTGTAGGATAACAGTTTATATGAAAAAGGCATGGCCCGTATGGCCACAATGGAGGCTGCGTTCGTAAATCCGCTGTGAGAGTGCCGGGGCGCACACTGGGTTCAGCGTCATAAAGGGACCAAGTCGTTTGATTGGACAAGAGGCGTTCCACGAGTGCTGATCAGGTTCCAGAGCGGAATTTACGAACACACCCGGAGGTTCCACGGTTCACACCCAGATCCTCTGCCCTGTCCATAACAACATTTATCCTACATTTAGCAGACGCTTTTATCCAAAGAGACTCAGAACAAGGACATTTGTCTGAAGTCAGTGAATCATCTGTACATAAATCAGTGCTAGAAAAGGGAAGGGTTATTGTTATTGTTTATTTATGTATTTATTTGTATTAATTATTGTCCTAAACGCTACTGTCTTCTCTCCCTCAGAGAAATGCAAGAAGTTTCTGCAAGAGTTTTACAGCGAGAATGACTCTGGGAAGAAAGTGTTCAAATATGGAGCTCAGCTTGTGAGTAGAGGACTGTTATATATTCCACACCTTTCTGCCCCCCAGGGCAGATGTGTACTGAATCCTAAATAATTAACAACTCTCTAGAGTCCATTCACACATGATGGAGAATGTTTCTAGATGTTGTCCAGGTATGGGTAATAGTAATAATAATTGATTACATAGACTGTGTCCATTGTTTAGCATACACACATAATCACGTTATTAGATGTTTATTGCACACATTCACCAGCATTTTGGATGTTCAGGGTGGCTCATTGTAATGTTTTAGCTAGGATTGTTAGTACAGAGCCCCAGTGACTAAGTGTGTGTGTGTGTGTGTGTGTGTGTGTGTGTGCGTGTGTGTGTGTGTGTAGGTGTCTCTGGCCCACAGAGAGCAGGTGGCTGTGCAGGTTGACCTGGATGACGTGGCAGAAGAGGATCCAGAGCTGCTGGAGAGCATCTGTGAGAACACCAAGCGCTACATCGGCCTGTTCGCCGACGCCATCCACGAGCTCCTGCCAGAGTACCGCGAGAGAGAGGTACAGTACCCTCTTACCCACAATGCACTTGGTACGCCTGAGAGGGTTGAATATTGGGGGGGGCAATCCGGAACTTGTTTACAGTACACCTTCCAGATACCGTTGCACCTTCCTACACAAGTGCATATGGGGTAGAGACTGGGGGTTCAATTTGAGACGTTTTATTCTCTGACACCCCCCCGCGCGCGCGCTGTTTCATGCGATGAGACGGACTGCCTCTTCAACACACGAGTCCCTTGATATTATATCGGTTGCCATGTCAGGTTATTGATGATTTATGGCCATTTGAGTACGAGTACACCTGTCAGAATATGTCCTTACTTCTGTGCTTCACGCCCATGTCTCCTCTACCCAGGTGGTGGCTAAGGACTCCCTGGACGTGTACATCGAGCACCGGCTGATGATGGAGCAGAGGGGACGCGACCCCGCAGACACCCGGGACCCCCGCAACCAATACCCATCTGAGCTCATGCGGAGATTGTAGGTTCATGTCCACATATTCTCCTTGCTTTTGACTGACTGACTGACTGACTGACTGACCGACTGACTAATTGAAACCAGTATCGTAGACAAAATATATTTTGTTATTAATATTATGTTATTTCCCGTATGCATGGATGGTGCTAAAGTGGAAAACAATATATTATGGTCTTCGTTTTCTGTAACCGTGTATACGGAAACAGCAGGGGAATGACAAGGTTTCTCAATGACTTAGTGATGTTGTGTGTTGCTAATTTAGAACTTAAGTATACCCCGATGACATTTGATTTGTTATATGGTTATCATCTGGTCCAAGACATGGTTGATGATTTTTTTGAAGTTGGTTGAATTGACTTTGTTGTGATTATAGAGGGATGGGTACTGTGGGGAGGGGAGGGAGGGGGTCTGAGTGTATGTAAATGACTGTGTTTTTTGTGTGTTTTCGTTTTCTTGTATTTGTGTTAGAAAAGGTGACTAATACAAATTGATCACCCCCCCAAAAAATAAGAATATTTCGAAAATGTCTAAATCACAAGGCAAGAATCTTAGTGGTTCTCCCATCTCACACCAGTTCTGTCCCCCCCCCCACAGTGAGCTGTACTTTAAGCCGCCCAGCACCTCCAAGCCTAAAGTGGTCCGTGACGTCAGGGCCGAGAACATCGGCCAGCTGGTGATGGTGAGGGGGATCGTGACCAGAGCCACGGAGGTCAAACCCATGATGACCGTGGCCACGTACACCTGTGACCAGTGTGGTGCTGAGACGTACCAGCCGGTAAGAGAGACTGGCCTCCGGGGGTTGTTATGGTCGATGCATCACACAGCGTTCCCATGGGTCCTTGAAATCCTTGAAAGTTTGTGAATTTGAGAAAAGAAAAAAAATCAAGGTCTTAAATGTTTTTGAAAATAGACATGGGTCATTGAAAGTGCTTGAATTCCCGTCTCTCTCTCTCTCTCTAAAAAAAATATATATATAAACAAATATTTTACTTAGCTCCTCTCTGTATTGCTTAACTTTACACATATTTCACAATATATTGTTTTGCTCTGCTGTGTTAGAGAAGGCAAGAGACCATCTAGTGTTCACACATTCAAGCCTCTCTTTTTAATTGTTTCTGAGGGGATAGTTCCTATTATATACATTCTCAACTAGATCTGTCTCAAACGATGCTGTGTTGGGCCCTTGAATTTGAGGGAATTGAGTCTTGAAAGTCCTTGAAAGGTGCTTGAATCTGATGTTTCAGAAGGTGTGGGAACCCTGATCACAGAAACCTAGTAAGCCACTTAGGCACGGCATTAAACTACTAGATGGGTCTGTGTGTAGATATGTCTGTAGACTTGGCATCTAGTGTAGACGGTGTTTTTAGTTTCTCCTGCTTCACTCATTCCTTGTACTAACTGCACACTTTTATTTTTATTTTTTATTATCAGATCCAATCCCCAACCTTCATGCCCATCATCATGTGTCCCAGTCAAGAGTGTGTCACCAACCGGTCCGGAGGCAGGCTCTACCTGCAGACCCGAGGGTCAAAGTTCGTCAAGTTCCAGGAGCTGAAAATACAGGAACATGTAAGGCTTTTATGAATGATATGCAAGGACTTTATAAATTATATGTATGGACTTTATAAACGATATGTAAGGACTTTATGAACGATATGCTCCTGTTTTGTGCGTTTATGATCTGCATTTGTACCTGCTCTCTCAACAAAGTATTGTCTCTGTGTCTGTGTAGGCACTTTGTCCACCTGTTGGCCAAAAACAGAACCCTGTCTGTCCCGCCCCAGGATGCCCATGAGTTCCTGAGCCAGTGCCTGGACCAGCTGAAGGAGGACGTGGAGAAGGTGAAGAAGAGCTGGAGGAGCGAGCCAGCCATGTCCTGGGAGGACCCCCCCCCCAGCAGGTGGCCCCCCCTGGAGTTTGAGGTGCAGCACACCATCACCTGCCAAGGGTGAGGCCCTCCCCTGTTTGACACTCGTCCCAAAGGGTCTTGAATCTGACAAAAAAAACTAAGTGTTTTAGAGTGTCTTCAAGATGGAGAAGCTAAAACCTCAGCTAGCAAAGGAGCTTTTCATAGTTTCCAATGTGTCTGGGAAAGCTGCGTTGTGGAAGTGATGTAAGCCTGTTGTGCCAAATACTCACTCCCTGCATATACTCACTCCTCTCCATGCTTATGCGTTCGCTTCCGTTCAATACAGATTATTTAATTTACTTAAAATTAGTGCTTGTACCACACCACCATACCAGAACATCACAATACGCTATCGCATTGTAACAAACCAGTCCGCAAAGGGCTCTGTCGGTTACCAGGAATCTAACCTAGAGAAATCAGCCACGAATGTCCTAATACATAAATAATAAATGTATTACTGTAAACTATTACGTATTTAATTGCTGTTGTAGATGTTATCACCTACTAGTGCCATTCTGAGGTTAGCATTGCGATGTGTTCGTCTTAACGTTTACAAACTAAAATATACAATAATATTTAAGTTGCTCCTCTTGTGTGAAGCGAATGCATAAGCACTCAGCGGCGAGTGGATATGTGGCACAGCAAGTTCATTACATTCTCAACCGAGTTCGTTCCTGTTTTGCCCGATTCATTCTCCATTGAGAGCGGAATTACCAAATGTTTTATTGTGCATTTTTAGTCGTAATGTAGCCTCATTAGCCTACATTGTAGCCTTCATTATAGCATTTCGTTTGTGTGTGAGAGAGTGTATGTGGGTGGGTCCTAGTGAATGAGAGACTATAGTTGACTACCCTCTGCCAATGATTCCAAGTTAATTGGAAGCAAGTGCTATGGCCTACATGAAGCTGCCTTCATAGTTTGTAACGCAGTGTAAAAACCATGATCTTGTTCCAGTTGTTAAAAGGGTGGCATAGTGCACACTCTACTGGTGGAGGTTGAGAAAAGCTTACGGCACCGGGTATTCCCAGGCGGTCTCCCATCCAAGTACTAACCCGGCCCGACCCTGCTTAGCTTCCGAGATCTTTTCTTTTTGGTCTTTTATTATCAAAAATACATTTGATGTGCCCCGCGGTGGTGTAGCGGTCTAAGCACTGGCCGCTAGTGCATGCTGCCCACCGGGGACTGGGTTCGAATCCCAGCTCGCCAGATCCGGATATGGCTGGGGCACACACGGGGAGCGGCATATTGGGCGGCCGCTCCCGAGGGCGGTATAGGAGTATTTCCGGACAAGGATCCGTCGCGCAACAGCGCCCCCGGGGTGCCGGAATAACAGGTGCTGGGCTCGAGGAGCCAGTCAGCTAGTCTGCCTGGCGGCCTCTTCTGGGACTGCCGGCCACGGGGTCGTGCGGCGGATCCTTCGCAATAGGCAGGGGATAATTGGATGCTAGGTTGGGTTCAATTGGCTACCAAATTGGGTGAAAAAAGGGATAAAAAAATAAAATAAAAATACATTTGACATAATAATCAATTTCATCATCGTCTGTACTATTTACAAAAGACAAATATACAACATGACAGTAACAACACAGTGTGACATGAAAGACAACACAAACTGAGGGACTGACATGAACTAGCAAACAAAACATCAAAGACCAGGTAGCATGCCTGTTACATTCTTGTCTCTAGGGTGAAAAGAAGTAACAAAGTACCGATGTTAAGTAGTGTTGTTCCGATACCATTTTTTGATACCGATACCTGACCGTGCAGTACTTGCCGATACCGAGTACCGATCCGATACCACGGCGTTTGAAAAAAATAAAAAAATAATGTTTTTAGGCATTCCAAGTTCAGTCTGTACAGTTTGCAGACGTGAAGTGGCCAGTGGGGAATGCTTGAAGTGGCCGATGATCTTTCTCCCATTGGCCAGCGCGTCGCACACACTCCGCTGTGACAGTAGGCCTTCCTGCACCACTAATGCATGTGTGTTCTGTGTTCTGCATATGTAAACAATTCAAACAAACATAGAGAAAACTTCTCCTCGGGAGAAGGAAGGAGGCAGGAAGTACCTGCCGCACGGAGAGAGAGAGAGAGAGAGAGAGAGAGAGAGAGAGAGAGAGAGAGAGAGAGAGAGAGAGAGAGAGAGAGAGAGAGAGAGAGAGAGAGAGAGAGAGAGAGAGAGAGAGAGAGAGAGAGAGAGAGAGAGAGAGAGAGAGAGAGAGAGAGAGAGAGAGAGAGAGAGAGAGAGAGAGAGAGAGAGAGAGAGAGAGAGAGAGAGAGAGAGAGACACAGAGAGAGAGAGAGAGAGAGAGACACAGAGAGACACAGACAGACAGACAGACAGACAGACCCCGAAAGGGGGTGTGGCGCGGAGACGGAGCCGAGAACTATCCCGGAAGGGGAACAGCTGGGCGGGACTCGGAGAAGCGGCCGCGCGGACATTATTATTATTATTTGAACTCTCTCCAGCACGCCGGTGGCGGTGCTAGACTGTGCAACCGAAATAAATATCGATTAAGGTCGATATGTTTTTCCTGTAAAATGTATCTCTGTATCTTGGCTGTGGGTTGTATCGCTTTAAGCGGAGTGGCGTAGTCTATATGTCTGAGGGCTGCGTTGGTAAAAGTCGCTCTGGGAAACTGATCGGCACTCGTAGAACGCCTCTTGTCCAATCGGATTCCTCGGTCCGTTTATGACGTCGGAGCCCAGTGTGCGCTCCGGCGCTCTCAGGGGAACTTTCCGAACGTTGCCCCGGTAGCATAGCTTAGCTTGGGCTCTGAGCAGCTGGAAGGGACAGCAGGTTACCTGAGGTGAGCCTCGCCGCTCCACCGCTCCTCTCCTCGACAACCACAGTTGCGTGTTTGTTTTTCCGCGATAGTGAAAGTTTGGTATCGGGTGTTATATATTTGTTAGTACTCGCCGATACCGATACCAGCATTTTTGTGCGTATCGGTGGCCATGCCGATACCAGTATCGGTATCGGAACAACACTAATGTTAAGGGTAAAATAAAGATATTTATTTGTGCCATGACAATCATAGTTCTTTGGCAATAATGAAAAGTAGAATCAGAACCAACCAACAAATGCCTTAATAACAAAAAAAACAATAAACTTTGGAAACAACAAACAAATGCTTCATAATAAAAAAACAAAGAACACATCCCTAGGATGGTTTGGGCTCAATCAAAATAACTCAGTCACTATGTACAATCTTTAAAGTTCAAAACTCAAAGTAACAACCAAAATCTATTCAAAGTATCAACAAAAATCAATTAACCAACTCAATCAAGGTACCATTTGGTTCTGTAACTAATCATAACAGCAGGGCCGGCCTGTGGGACTGGGGAGTGAAGGCGGTGTCGCCCATCAAAAGAAGAATGTGGCCAGGTACTAATATATGTGAAGGCACACGATTTGTCAAGGTGCAGTTCAATGAATTTGTGAAATCACTTCCATATTCGACTAGGTTTGACACGGAGACTGGCCCGGACTTCTTCCGAGTTATTCCATCCGGGTAGTTTTGAAGCCTGACAAGCAAAGAATGCTGCTAGGGTTTAAACCTTCTAGTCGGAGACTCCTAGCAAAGTTTCTAGCTAAACGCAAGTAGACTTAAAAGTTCTAGACACTGGTTTTTATAACTTTGACAGTCCGGTGTGTGCTTCATGAAACGCTTTAATAAACGGGGTTGGTTTTTTAGCTACCATGCATTGGCCAACAGGATTAGTTACCCTGGTGAAAAGTGGGCAAACGTGGCACCATTGTTGAAATCAAAAGTCAAGAACGATAGCTAGTTATTAGTTACGCGTATAACATTACATAGCTCTTCATCCCCAGCAGTGCCTGTCGCTTTGCATGTTCTGTTCATTGAACAGTAGCAGCAACTCAACCACACACTGTCTGTATGAGTAACGCCGGTAAAACAAAACGTACCTTTCTCTGCCACATAATCCTTAGGGGCCATGCTTGCCGATCACAGGTGACAATATACATTTTAACGGGACTTGTAAAATCCGTATTTACTTTGCTCAACTTTAAAAATTGAATGTTTCTCGTGTCTTCACACAGTCACCGGAGACAATTCATTCACCGAGTTGCGGGACGCTGTGGGTGCGTTCGTAAATTCGCTCTGGAAATCTGATCACCACTCAAGGAATGCCTCTTGTCCAATCAAATTGCTTGGTCCCTTTATGACGTTGATACCACTGTGCGCTCCAGCGTTCTAAGAGCGAATTGACGAATGCAGCCTGTGCAAAACTGGCGCGAGTCTGCCGTCTCCGGTAACCAATCAGAACGGGTCATTCTCTTACTCAAGGCGTGGCCTCACTGTGGCGGGAGAACCGCGGTCGTTGGCCTGTCACGTGACTCAACAAAGTAGTGCGTAGTGGCGCGAAAAGTTGTGATTGGTACTAAGACGCACATTAGAGGCCAGTTGCATAAACATACATTAAGACCGGTCTATTCTCAGGTTCGACCAGTCTAATTAAGACTGCCTGTTGCATAACAATTAAGACCGACTTATTTTGAGGTTAGAAACTTATCACCTTCCCCCCCCTGGCTATGGTTCACTTAAGAGCTGTGTTGCTATGGGAACGAGTCAGCCTTAAGTGTCAGTTGGAAAGGTGTTTTTTCTGTTTTCACTTCATACAAAATGGCAAATCTTTGGTTTAGAAAGAGCAATAAGAAAAGAGGACTTGTTTTGTGAACCCCGAGGATTAAGGTTGGGGGGCTGTCTTCACAAAGTCTCATTATGACACTACCCCGGGGGGTATATTCCATCAACGTTGCTAAAGGAAAATCAAAAAAAGGTCTATCAAAAAATATGCCAGGATTTTCCTTTATCGACATTGATGGAATGAATACCCCCCTGATCTCATGCTGGGCACAAATGTACAATGAAAGCAAACAATTTCTTGCAACCTTGCATAGTTCAGATCTGTGACGGTTCAATGAGGAAATATCTCGCTTCCTCAGAATGATTGACGTAGGCATGATGATGATGATGATGATGATGATGATGATGTGAGCATGACCATAGCATCTCATGTGCATGTGTGACACTCACAATTTTGTATATATGGTATTGTATTAATTTGGTAATTATTTGTTGCAATGTTCACCTCCCGCCAATAGAGGGCGTTTATCTTTTCCCGAGCTATCGGTACAATAAGACTGTTGCAGCGGGCTCGTGTCCTCAGATTAGACAGCCTGCTAAACAAGCAAAATGATGTCTCCTGTTTTATTTCGTCTTTCTACATAAACCAGATCCCTATACGTTGCTGGCCCCGCCCCTTACCAAGGCGGGACCTGTAACAATTCTTGGCGCCCAACGTGGGGCGGGCATCAGATGACCGCCTGGGGACGCTCGTCCGTGCAACTACGAACTCAAGCCCACAGGTAGCCAGACCGGCTGACGTCCGCCTGGAGGAGCTCGTCGTCCGTGCAGCTACCAACCAAAGCCCATAAGTGAACTGACCAGCGTGGAGGAGCGAGGGGTGTGCGACTGAGGCAGCTACGGTGACTAAGTGAGGAACCTGGCTGGAAGAGTGCAGCACTCCAAACTCAAAGACGCCTGGGACTGTGAACAGTAAAGATGGACGGAGATGGCAAGGTAACCGCAGGTGGCGACGAAAGAAAGAAACTGGTGTGGCAGATAAAGAAGGGACTCCACCAGCTGACTGGGGAAGAGATCTTCAAAGTCGTCCAAAATATCCCACAATCTGATGAGTATGCTAATATTAAGGAGGGTGATGAGGAGAATTGTTTTGATTATATTTGTACTTACCTCCATAGCGAACCAGTGTTGGGGTTAGAGGATCAGGGGTTTGCACTGTTACTACAACTGAATGATCTGGTGCAAGAGTTAGTTGTGCTACGTCAGCCTACTACTGTAATGTCTGAACCGATAGGTAATGTGAAGGAGGTTGATGGCGGTCACTCTACCTATAGGAACAGAACGCAGTCCTGCTGATACGTCAACACCTGTTAAAGCAACACCAACATCTCACCCTGTTAGAGTTGAACAAAGCAGTGCAGACACATCTCAAGTTCAGTTAATTAACAGACCAACACCTGAGTACCAGACTCTGATGGCTAACTACGAGGCTTTAGGGAGAAGGCTAGCTGAACTTACAGTGAATCAGCCTCCCACACCCACACCCACACCTGATAGCCAACACCCTCTGAGTACTAGTCACACACCTACCGGCACCAGGAGTGACAATGTTGTCTCCATGAGAGATTTACCATTACTACGCAGAGAATTTAAGATTCAAGGCGGTCAGGTTGGCGACAGTACATCAGACATAGGGTTTAACAGTCTATGCAAACAGATAGATGAGGGTATCAGAGTCAAACATACAGAGAATGAAGTTATTCAAGGCGTGTTACGCATAGTTAAACCAGGACAGTTTAAAGATATGCTCATCAACAAAGATGACCTGACTATCAGTGAACTTAATATTATTAACCCTCCGGTTGTGTTCCCAGTCAAATCTGACCGAGAGCAACTTTCATCAATCATAAATATTGTGTTTTACATTTGATTGCCTCAAGGCCTTATGATATCCTCCACACTAGGCATTTGAACATATAAAATTGCTGACTAACCACTGGCATTGAATTTTGAGGTTTTAGTCAACTTTGTAACATCAGTGGTGTTCCCGGTCAAAAATGACCGCCATTGCATAGGAAATTAATGGATAACACAAGTTGTAACAAGCTACAACATTCCAGGATGTATCAGACCTGTTCAAATACCTCATATATAAAGTTTGACACATTTCAAACTATGGGAGTCGTCCGTTGAGATGTACGGACATACTTTATATTCTGTTAGGAGTCGTTTCAGTTACAGGCTGAGTCCCACTTTGAGTACGGAGATGCGTCACATTGTATGGGGCGGCTGTGTCTCAGGAGGTAGAGCCGCCGTCTAATGATCGCAAGGTTGGCAGATCGGCGGTTCGAGCCCCGGCTGGCCACATGTGGCAGTGTCCTTGGGCAAGACACTGAACCCCAAATTGCTCCCAGTGAGCGGGCCGGCGCCTTGCATGGTAGCTTGCCGCCATTGGTGTGTGAATGTGTGTAAATGGGTGAATGAGAGGCCGTTTTGGATAAAGGCGCTATATAAGTGCAGTCCAGTCCACATTGTGACAGAGTCTGGTGAAAAAGTCCCCAAGTACGGCAAGGTGTTTTTTATTATTATCATTTTTTTTTTTTTTTTACACATTATGAAAGTGCAGATTGTACGCGTTCAAATAATGTGTCATACATTGAAATCTGAAAATAGTTGCAGTATGTCTCCAGAAAATTGGATAACACTTTACACTTCAAGAGGCAAGCAGATTTTCATTAGCTTGACAGTAGTAGCCAGAGTGAAATAGCCAACACTATTGGTATTGGAAATATGCATGTCGCGTCTTACTTACGTTGATGACCCTGTCTTGCGCCGCCTTGCATATTTCCAATACCAATAGTGTTGGTTTATTATATTGTAATACAGAATTAACATGAAAATTAACATGAAAAACGTAACATGAACTAAGCTTCTCAGTGGTTTTAGTTGTGTTTCTTCATCAGTAGTAGCTACAGCTCTTATCATAGCAGCAGGTAGCCAAATACATTTTTATGTTTATATTTATTTATGTTATTTTATTTCACACGCATTTAGAAGGTACACAGTTGACAGAGAACACAGTAAATAAACAGCAGGAGGAGGCAAGACAACCCAGAAGGCTTATGTGGCGCCTCCACCTAAAAATCACCACGAGTGTTATAAAGAACACAACAATAACATACAGAAACATAACAGAAGTACATAAGAGTGATGGCAAACTAGTAATAATAATAATGCCAAAATATGAATCAAGCAGCAATACCAAAGTAAAAAAAGAAAGTGTGAATGTGTGATTGTGGTGTAAATGCAGATGTGGTGTGTGTGTGTGTGTGTGTGTGTGTGTGCGTGTATTATGCATACATGAGAAAGATGATTGAGAGGTAACATTGATACATAACTATGTATAGGAACTAACCAGGTAACATTGATACATAACTATGTATAGGAACTAACCAGGTAACATTGATACATAACTATGTATTGGAGCTAACCAGGTAACATTGCCATCATACTGCAGTGTTCAAGATAAGGGCTTTTGCCTACGAAAACTCACTCTAATAACATGAAAACTCACTCTAATAACATGAAAACTCACTCTAATGACATGAAAACGTTGAGGACAAACGCAGCGCTGTTGGAAGCGCTCTAACTCTGTTTATTCAGGATCACCACTCTCTCCTCTCACCTCCCCACAGACAGACTGAGTCAGCCAGGCCTGAGAAATTAATCACCAACTCAGAACGTAACTGCCCCACTCCACGCCCCCACGCTTCATCTGCTAACAGGGGAGTGCGTGTGTTTTACATACATCATATGAACATACGTTTTTCAGGGAGGTAGTACATTATTTAATTATGGTGGGGTCTGTTGAAAGTGTTGTAAATTAGATTAAAAGTCATTCTCATCAACATATTTAATGATGCATTGATTGATTACTTTGAATATGCACTATTCAACGCTGAATTTCTAACCTTTAACACACTCTTTAAGTTAATGCAGTGTATCAGCATTGCTTATTTGGGAATGATTTAACACACGTGGTGGTTCAAATAGTGATGCTATGCTATGTGTCTTTGTTCTTGGGATGAAACATTCTCTCAGGAGATTTTCCTTGTTTGATTGTTTTTCCTTACTATTTCAGATTTATAAAACCATTACACCTTTCTGAGCATATTGACAGTGGTGGTGTCTTGAAAAATGTGTTTGATGAAGGTCCAGATCATAAGACAAGGAGAGATAAGAGATTCACTTACTGCCAGATAAATAGGTGTGGGGGATATGTGCAAGATTAACACTTTTTGGTCAGCCTGAGTAGTGTAAAACTGGACTATGGGGTTAATTTGGACGTGGCAACCCTAGTGTGTGTTCATGCATGTGTTACAGGTCCCGCCTTGGTAAGGGGCGGGGCCAGCAACGTATAGGGATCTGTTTTATGTAGAAAGACGAAATAAAACAGGAGACATCATTTTGCTTGTTTAGCAGGCTGTCTAATCTGAGGACACGAGCCCGCTGCAACAGTCATATTGTACCGATAGCTCGGAAAAGATAAACGCCCTCTATTGGCGGGAGGTGAACATTGCAACAAATAATTACCAAATTAATACAATACCATATATACAAAATTGTGACAACACAATTGTGAGTGTCACACACTCCCCAACAAAATAAATGCGGCTCCTGCCATTTCTCCTGGCTCATTCAAATCAAATATTTCAAAAACTCCCTTTCGTTACCCTTATCAGTATGTATACCCTGGCATGTGAAAAGGTGTGGGTAAGCCATAAGGGTATGTCACGTGTGGTGGTGGAATGCCATATAGTGGTGGGACAGAGTAAGGTAAGAAGTGGTATAGGGCTGCCACAAACGATTATTTTCATAGTCGACTAGTCACCGATTATTTTAACGATTAGTCGACTAATCGGATCATAAATTACAGCTTATCGCACAATTACTCAATCGCTCTTATTTAGCTATCATCTTCTAAATCAGCTTCTAAATTTAGCTTGAAGTTGTTAGTTGTTGTAGGCATGTGCTAACTAAAAATAAAGACAATTAAAATGATTGTTCACTCAAAAATAGATATTTTAATGAACTTTGCAGATTTATTTCTGGCATCACTTGCATGTAATGTAATGTAAAGTGTAGTAGAGAGTGCAAACTGCTGAGTAAAATGAGGTAGGCTAGGCACTAGGCAACCAAAACAATACAAAAATAAATACTTGTACAGAGTACAAAAGTGTTGCTTTGCTTCACTCATCTCTGGCATCAAACATACATTTTAAATGTATTGAATAGTGCTGCAAAATAAAATGAGGTAGGCACTAAGGCAACTAAAAAAGAGCAATTATCCACAAAAAGAAATGTTTGTAGAGAAAAGGTTTGGTCTCAATCAAATAACAACAAAGAAAAGTGCAGGAGACTGAGCAAAGAAATTGTTTCTCTCCTGTGTGGACTATTCGTAGCGAGGAAAGTCAGCATTTCCACATGTTCTGGAGAGAGGCTTGCTCTCTTTTGAGAGCACATGTTCCCTGCTGCAGAGAAGATCCTCTCGGACGGGGTGGAGGTTGCAGGGATGCACAGAAAAGATTTTGCCAGCTTAGATAGTGTGGGGAAACGCCCCTCATTTTGGCTCCACCATTTGAGAGGGTCATCCTTTTTTGATACTGGGGCCTCTGCGAAGTACAGCTGAACTTCATTTCTCACCATTTGGATCTTTTCGTCCTCCTGTGACTGTGAGGCTTCTCCCTCGTCCTCAGTCTGACTGTCTGTGTCAGACTGAAGGAGGCTGTCCAGAGCTGACTTTTCCCCTCTGCCTGTGCCTGGAACATTGGTCTTATTCTGCTGATGTGTCCCAGGCTCCTTTGCTTCTTTGAGAGCAAGCACTTCAACAGTCTCCTGCATCCTGATGCCATCTTCAGGAGACACAAACTTCAGCTTTCTGTATCTGGGGTCCAAGGCAGCTGAAGCAATTGGGTTCTCTTTGTCTACTGAGACTGCTCAGACCTCCCCATTTTTCTGTTATCCCTTTTCCTGCACTGATCAAGAATGCTTTTCCTGCGCTCGTCTCAAAATGGCTTTGGTGGACGGACCGCTTCAGCCCTTTGACCACCTGTGGAAGAACTGAAACAGTTGCATACTGCTGTCCACTAAGGTAAACGGTAGCAGTCTCAAAAGGCTCCAACCCTTGCTTCAGCCCTTCAAGCAGCGCCCATTGCTCTGGCTTCAAGTCGAAGTAGTGCTTGCCCCTTGGAGTTACCTCAGGATCTGAGAGAGTGGCAGTGACAGGCCAGCGCTGTTCCAGGAGTCTCTCTACCATGTGGAACGTACTGTTCCATCTTGTACTGACGTCCTGTATCAGTGAATTTTTCGTTACGTGCATCTGCTCCTGTTTCATCTTCAGTTTTGTACTGGCTAGCTCGCTTCTCTTGAAGTGCTCCACTAACTGTCTTGCAGCACCTAGCGCTCTGCTGATGGTGGACTCTTTGAGGGCAGTGTTAACTATGAGCTGGAGTGTGTGCCCAGCACAGCGGATAGAGGCCCATCCATGTTTTTCTTCCAGCATTCGCATCGCTGCCACCATGTTGGACCCACTGTCATGAACTACTGCTTTTATTTTGGCAGGCGAGATGTCAAACTTTTCTACCACCTCCTCCATCCATGTCGTTATGTTTGCACCTGTATGCCTCTCCTGAAGAGGCATGGTGGCAAGGTTGAAGCTCTTCATTTGCCAATCTTCACTGAGGAAATGGCAGGACACACCAAGGTACGCCTCTGTTGCACGACTAGTCCACACATCAGCAGTCAGGGTGAGGGAGCCTTTGACAGTTTTGAGGGTCTCCTTTACCTTAAAGAAGACATCAGCGGTGATTTTAGTTAGCATTTTGAAATGAAAAGACCCATACAATGTACAGTAAGCATTAAACAGATCAGTTAGATTTTATTAACAATCTTGTGGCCAGTTTATGCATCAAGATTTAGATTTATTTATTCATTCATTCATTGTGTTATATCAAATACAATTATACAGTAGGTTAAACATTCAACATATCAGTTTAAGATTTTTATTTACATTACGTTGCTGCCATTTATGCTTTAATTTATGCTTTAACCAAGTTTAATTATTGATCACTCAGACAGCAATCTCTTAATATTATTTCTTCTTGAAATGTGTTAAATCATAAATACAAATTGCTATTTGTGTGTGTGTGTGTGTGTGTGTGTGTGTGTGTGTGTGTGGAGTACAGTATATGACGGGTGGATGGCTGAGGAGAAAGGGAGGGAAAGAACAGTGATGCAGTTTTGAGGGGTAGCCGAATCTTGGGATGTAATCATCGAATATCTTCTCTGCTGCCGTTTTCCCAGATTTGTTGCGTGTTGCATAGGCCTGGGCATACCTCGTGAAGTGGTCGACTACAACGAGAATATACTCGTAGCCTCCTTTGCTGGTTTCAAGGTGCATGTAGTCAATTGAGACCAGCTCGAGTGGTGCGTTGGTAGTTATGCTGCCCATCGGGGCTCTCACATGTGTCGCAGGCTTCTTCTGCATTATGCATGGCCACTGTTTGGTTACGTAGGCCTCTATGTCGCGCTTCATGTAAGGCCAGTAGAAATGAAATTAACCTTTATTTAACCAGGGAATTCCTTTGAGACGAGTCTCATTTTCGAAGGAGCCCTGGGAATGCTCACTCGCATTCACATTCACTCGCATTCACTCGCATTCTTACTCATTCATACCTTGAGCTTGCCCCATTCATGCAGCATGCACCACATGTGTTAAATCATTCCCAAATAAGCAATGCTGATACACTGCATTAACTTAATAATATTAAGGCACCTGTATTTGATTTAACATTAAAAACACAAAAACAACAACAACAACAAATAGTCAAGTGCATCATTTAACCCTTCAACTGATAAGGAGTTTTCACAGAACTGTGTTCTCCTTCAAATAGTACTGGCGTCCACACTCTTACTCAAACAGCCCCTCTAGGTAACTGGTGGTGGATCGACGGGTGGATGGCTGAGGAGAAAGAGAGGGAAAGAACAAGAAAGGTGAGAGACCACAGGAATAGATAGTGAGGTGTAGACGTCTTAGGATCTCCTCGTCCTTTGTATATACAGGGAGTAATAATTAATTATTAATTAATAATAATTTTGTCCTCTCCTATCATTTCCACCGTCAACTTCTTGCAATATTGCACCTCCGTCTCCGTCTCCTTTCCTCCGTTTTCTCCTCTCCCTGCATTGGCTCCTGCTCCGGTCCACTTGTTACGTTCTTGTTCTCTAGGGTGGAGAAGTAACAAATGACAGTTGGTATGAGTAAAATGAAAGATATTTATTTGGCCATGACAGTTTTGACGTCTTATGGTAATTATAAAAACAGAATTTGAAACAACAAATGCCTGGTTATCCCTCAGTGTCTTTTGAATCTTGTGGCCTCTGATGATTGGCTGGTGTTCTGATGATTGGCTGGTGTGGCCTCTGATGATTGGCTGGATGATTTCCCAATTATCAAACCTTCTCCACGGTCCTTCTCCACCTGTCTTTCGCCTCCCGTCACCTTTTTCCCCGTCATTGCTTTCTCAGTGTCGTCTGTCGTTCCAGTTTTCGTTACCATTTGTCCGTCCATATTAATTTTAATTGGTTTAGGCAACAGCAAGCTGCTGGGGGATTACACGATAACACAAATAAACTTTAAACTATATATTCTAATTATGCGTAAAACTCAAAACTCACTACAAACTTTTCCAAAAATATTTCCCTCCAAAAAACAACCTCACGACAGTCGTGTTCAGGGTGGTACGGCCGTAAACAAAGTTTGCTGTGCTCGGTGGTGTATATAAGGTTGGTGCCAGTCAGACTAGACACACACACACATTTAATATCTTTATTTGCGTTCACATTTTACAATAAAATTCTTGAACACAAACAGTATTAGTTGCACCAGCATAGGACACTCGATAATTCAACCTTTACAATCTGTCTATGGGTACAGGTAGCAGCGTCTCCTCCATATGTGGCGGCTGCCAATTATTGCAGATATTGAGCAGAATTTTGCCACGGCCTTTGCTTTAGGCTTGGGAATTCCTGCCATCTGCAACCCCCTGACGACTAGTCTGTGGACATTACCAAGGCTTCCAAATATAAACACTAATAATTTACATTTGTACCCAAGCTGTACAATGGCATCTTTGAGTGGATGGTACTTCACAACTTTGGTAAGAAAGGCCTCTTCTAGGCTGTAGTCAAACGCGCACCCACTTCCAAAATGATGACCTCTCTACTGTCCTCATCGACAACAATAACATCTGGTGTATTGGCTGCAACATTTGAAAAATAGTCATATTCATTATTGCACAGGTTGAACATGGTAGTTGAGACACGTGTGTGTTTATAGGTTTTAACAGAGGGTGTAACATATGAGAGCATGTCCTTAACTAGCAAGTCAACAATTCTATCATGCCTAGCGATGTACATGCCTTTATATACAAAGCAGCCATTCAGAATATGTGACAGGGATTCAGTGATTGAATTCTGATCATGGTGCAGACAGTGGGGAGAGAATGTGTTATGGTACCACAGAGAGAGATTGAGTCTAGTTGGGAGGACCTGTAATCTAGCTCTAACGGTAAAAGTGACTATATCCTCATCTACTGCATGGTTCTTAAATATTGAGTGAGAAACAGAATGATCCGTAGTAGGGAGGCAAGCTAGCTTTCCCTTTAGTTTTAAACCAGTCCAGTGTTGTTGCTGTCTTTGGTGCTGTAACCTAACAAGGTACCTTCGTGCATGGTCTGGTGACAAATGATGTTCTGTGTCAATAACAGTAGCCCTTACTGAGGTTGAACAGTCAGTTATAACATTCTCGGACACTGTTACAGTGTCTGAGTCAGACCTCACCCAGTCCAGGGAAACTCCAGTCCTCGCACAGAGGTCAATGAGGTCAGGCCAATCTGACCAGACCCCAAAACCAGCAGAGTGGGTGTCCATCTTGAAATTGGGCTTCCTCTTGAAGCCCAGGAAGCTGGGATCACCCTCTCTTGCCAAGGGAACTTTGCGGCGTCTCATGTCCAGAAACAAGGAGGACCTCGCAAGTTCTCTGACGGTCTTATCATCACTGTTCAGCATGTTTAACAAGTGTGAGAGGCGTGTGGCGTTGTATATCCATTCCACGTTTGGAACACCAAACCCTCCCTCCTGTTTAGAGTGGAAAATAATGTCTCTGGTGGTACAGGAGTTCAGTCCAAACCACTTCCTCACCAGGGAGACCACTTTATCATTCAGTTCCCTATGTGTTTTGCTTGGGAGATGGATGTTGGAGAAAAGATGTTGGATTCTGGACAGGGCGACCTGTCTGATGGCCTCCAACTTCATGAGCAGTGGAAGTGGTGAAACATCAATGAGGTCCAGCCTGGTGGTAAACTCAGTGGCTAAAGTGGCAACCTGTTCTTTCCATTCACCTGCTATATTGAACTTGTGTCCAAGGTAGGTGTACGTCTCGTGCAGGTCGTACACACGGATTGGTTCCCCTGAGTGGATGGTGAACTCAGGGTTTCTGTCCGTTTTGGATTTGTAGCATCTGTTTCCCCCACTTCGCCTCTGGTACAGGACAGCACATTTAGATTGTTTAATCTCCAGACCGGACCAGTCTAGAAATGTGTCTGTTCTGGAGAGCATGTTCTTGATGACACTCTCTTCACGAGACGCCAGCTGCACATCGTCGGCGTAGCCTTGTACAGGGTTGGGGGAAAGCACATTGGGTGGGGCACAGGCACACAGCCACGTAATCCACCCGTTGATGGCAAGAACAAAATTGATGGCACTCCACGGACAGCCTGTTTTAATGCCTACCTGGAGGGGAATGGGGTCTGTGAGGTGTTTTCCACAGATGACCTGTATGAAGGAAGAGCTGTAAACATCCTTAATAATGTCAATATACATCTGAGGTAGTTGGATTTCCTCTAGGGCTTTGATCATGACATTATGGGTCAGAGTTCCAAAAGCATCCCTGAAGTCAAGAAAGACAGAGTAGAGTTTGCAAGATTCATGTTTGAAGTCATCAATCCCAGTTTTCAGACAAAATACATGTTCATTCATTCCCTGTCTGTTGATGTATGCTTTCTGCTTTGGTGACAGAATGTTATTGTCCACTAGCCAGGGAAGCACACGAGACAGGATACATTTCATGAACACTTTGTAGATGGTGGGTAGGAGAGAAATATCTCTCCATGTTGATGGGTCATCAGGTATATTGTCCTTTTTTGGGATGCGATGAATCATTGCTCCTTTCCAGGACTCAGGCACTCTTTTATTTTCCAGGCAGACATTAAAAATAGTTGTTAACGTTTCACATGTCTGTGGAGTCTTAAGGCTTTCATATGTGACCATCCGTACCACAAGCCTTGTTGTTAGGTAGGCTGTGTACGACGGTCTCTACTTCAGCCTGTGTAAAGTAGGAGGTGTCTGGAAAGTCACTAGGTTGGACTAATTGTAGGCTACTCCAGGGTGGTAATGGGAGTGGGTCGCTAATTGATGTCTGGCTTTGACATTTATTTTCATAGTGGGTTTTCACCATTGTGATGTCACTAGGACAGGCATACACAGACACACACACACAGACAGACACAGACACACCGTGAATGAACTTAGTTCTAACTACAAGGTGGATAGGTGTTCCTAGTGAATGAGAGACTATAGTTGACTACCCTCTGCCAATGATTCCAAATTAATTGGAAACTCACTATGGTATGGCCTACATGAAGCTGCCTTCATAGTTTGTAAAGCAGTGTAATAACCATGATTTTGTTCCAGTTGTTAACCAGGCAAGTGTGAGACCTGGTATGCTACTTGGTCTTTATTGGTTTAGCATTCTTTGGATTCTTTTTCGTATGGTTTAATTGTTGTTGATTTTAGGATTTTCCTGATTTTACCACATTATTTTTCACATTATTCACATTATTTTTCACATTATTTTAAAGTGTCACAGTTTGCAGGCTTGAAAATGTACATGTTTGTGCCTTATTAATATTGTATGGAGGGAATAGTTAGGTTCATGATTTTACAAAAAATGCAGAGTAAGACCTGATATGCCATTTTGGTTGTTATTTGTTTTACTGATTTTTTTGTATGCAGAGAATGGTTGTTTGTTTTTATGATTTTAATGATTTTACTAAGAAGTCAAATTTAGATCTGATACCCCACTTGGTTGTCGTTATTTCATTGTTTTGTGTATGGATGAAGTGGTTGGATGAAGTGGTTGTTGATTTTATGATTTCTCTGAGTTGGCCAGGGGCTGCCAGGCAGTGTCAGACCTGGCATGCTACCTGGTCTGTGATGTTTTATTTCTTCTATCTTTATGTCAATCCCACAGTTTGTTGTCTTTCATGTCCCACTGGTTTGGTTACTGTCATGTTGTATGTTTGTCTTTTGTACATTTGTAAATAGCAAAGAGAATAATGATGGAATTGCTGAAATGTCAAATGGATGTTTTATAATAAAAGACCAAAAAAACAAAAACACGCCTGATCTTGTCCGATCTCTATTAATAGAATATTATAATATTAATTAACTGCATAAGCCCCATGTAATGCAATGGAAGAGAGACCATGTTTCCTGGTGCTTCAAAGCAAGTAGGCCTACAAACTGGGAAACACATTTTAAGGTTTTTATTTCAAATGAAATTACCCAGTTGCTAAAACACAATTTTGCTAACTAGGCTGGTTTTATCAAACTACTTAACACAATTCACACAACCATACATCCAAACTGCAAAATACCTCATATATCCTGCAAAATGAAGCACTGCAACCAAAATCTAACTTTTGCAACAAATGGCACACACTTCATTCATAGTACCAGATTTTTGGCGTACCAACTAGCCTACACATTGTCGGGCATAATGAAAAGCACTCATCTTTAGTATGCTTTTGCCATAATACTAAAATAGTTCAAATTGTAGAGACTTCAGATTGTTCACATGTTTGCAAATACACACATGCTGTTGAAACATTTTTATTTTTATTTTTCACCAAACAAATCAGAGTATGCACAGCAGATATATTTACATTGGAGTGAACAGAAATATGCTCACAAAAAACAGTAAAGTGAAAAAGCAGCCCATGGTTGATGACGTGATCAACTAAGGTTGCTCTGATTTCATTTGGAAAGTTGTTGTTTGGCCATGACCTCCTCTACCAGCTCCACCCCTACCTCTCACTCTTCCTCCTCCTCTACCAGCTCCACCCCTACCTCTCACTCTTCCTCCTCCTCTACCAGCTCCACCCCTACCTCTCACTCTTCCTCTACCAGCTCCACCCCTACCTCTCACTCTTCCTCTACCAGCTCCACCCCTACCTCTCACTCTTCCTCCTCCTCTACCAGCTCCACCCCTACCTCTCACTCTTCCTCCACCTCTACCAGCTCCACCCCTACCTCTCACTCTTCCTCTACCAGCTCCACCCCTACCTCTCACTCTTCCTCTACCAGCTCCACCCCTACCTCTCACTCTTCCTCCACCTCTACCAGCTCCACCCCTACCTCTCACTCTTCCTCTACCAGCTCCACGCCTACCTCTCACTCTTCCTCTACCAGCTCCACCCCTACCTCTCACTCTTCCTCCTCCTCTACCAGCTCCACCCCTACCTCTCACTCTTCCTCTACCAGCTCCACCCCTACCTCTCACTCCTCCTCTACCAGCTCCACCCCTACCTCTCACTCTTCCTCCTCCTCTACCAGCTCCACCCCTACCTCTCACTCCTCCTCCTCCTCTACCAGCTCCACCCCTACCTCTCACTCTTCCTCTACCAGCTCCACCCCTACCTCTCACTCTTCCTCTACCAGCTCCACCCCTACCTCTCACTCCTCCTCTACCAGCTCCACCCCTACCTCTCACTCCTCCTCTACCAGCTCCACCCCTACCTCTCACTCCTCCTCCTCCTCTACCAGCTCCACCCCTACCTCTCACTCCTCCTCTACCAGCTCCACCCCTACCTCTCACTCCTCCTCTACCAGCTCCACCCCTACCTCTCACTCCTCCTCTACCAGCTCCACCCCTACCTCTCACTCCTCCTCTACCAGCTCCACCCCTACCTCTCACTCTTCCTCTACCAGCTCCACCCCTACCTCTCACTCTTCCTCTACCAGCTCCACCCCTACCTCTCACTCCTCCTCTACCAGCTCCACCCCTACCTCTCACTCCTCCTCTACCAGCTCCACCCCTACCTCTCACTCTTCCTCTACCAGCTCCACCCCTACCTCTCACTCTTCCTCCTCCTCTACCAGCTCCACGCCTACCTCTCACTCTTCCTCTACCAGCTCCACCCCTACCTCTCACTCTTCCTCTACCAGCTCCACCCCTACCTCTCACTCTTCCTCCCCCTCTTATTCTCTTCCTCTCTCTGCGACGTCTTCCCTTGTTGTTGTAAACAGAAAGGTGCTCACCTGTGGTCTTTTTATAGAGCTTACTTCCTGATTGAAGTGGTAACAATTAACCATTGAGGTGTTTGGCCAGGTGGCACATGTACTGGCCAATACTGCTAACCAGCAGTCAGTCATATCGTTGTGGTTGCTAGCCAGCAGTCATATCATTGTGGTTGCTAGCCAGCAGTCATATCATTGGCAGAGGGTAGTCAACTATAATCTCTCATTCACTAGGAACACCTATCCACCTTGTAGTTAGAACTAAGTTCACTCACGGTGTGTGTTGGTGTGTCTGTGTGTGTCTGTTCTGACAGGAGAGGAGAGAAGAGGACAGGAGAGGAGAGGAGAGGAGAGGAGAGGATAGGAGAGGAGAGGAGAGGACAGGACAGGACAAGAGAGAAGAGGACAAGAGAGGAGAGGAGAGGAGAGGAGAGAAGAGGACAGGAGAGGAGAGGAGAGGAGAGGACAGGAGAGGAGAGGAGAGAAGAGGACAGGAGAGGAGAGGAGAGGAGAGGACAGGAGAGGAGAGGAGAGGACAGGAGAGGAGAGAAGAGAAGAGGAGAGGAGAGGAGAGGAGAGGAGAGGAGAGAAGAGGACAGGAGAGGAGAGGACAGGAGAGGAGAGGAGAGGAGAGAAGAGGAGGAGAGGAGAGGAGAGAAGAGGACAGAAGAGGAGAGGAGAGAAGAGGAGGAGAGGAGAGGAGAGAAGAGGACAGGAGAGGAGAGGAGAGGAGAGAAGAGGACAGGAGAGGAGAGGAGAGGAGAGGAGAGGAGAGAAGAGGAGAGGAGAGGAGAGGACAGGACAGGAGAGGAGAGGAGAGAAGAGGACAGGAGAGGAGAGGACAGGAGAGGAGAGGAGAGAAGAGGACAGGAGAGGAGAGGAGAGGAGAGAAGAGGACAGGAGAGGAGAGGAGAGGAGAGGACAGGACGGGAGAGGAGAGGAATAAATAGCAGTAAATGCAGCAAACAGACAGCTAACTAAAGTACATTTGTTGCACAAACGTACCTTTGCTGCCTTGTTGACAATGTCCCGTTGGATGCTGACAATGCCCTGGACACCTGAGAGGAGAGAGGGGAGAAAGGGAGAGAGAGAAAGACGAGATCAGCTGCTTGTTGAAAATATGAAATGTGCATTATGAGAACCTGTTGAACAGAATGGTTGGATTCCTCTGAAACACTCTTTTCAAACTGTACCACTGAAGGCCGAGGGGTGATCGCCTATCCCGCAGGTCTTCCAGACATACAGAATCTAACCAAATCCCAACGATAAGGGTTTTCGAAGTCAGTCACTCACCTGTACACGCAGCTTTCTGGGCCCGTCCCCAAAAGGCTGCAGTTGTTCTGCGTGTTTGCTGACACACTCCAGGTACTCCTCACTGAACTGGTACTGAGGGTTGACCAGAGAGAAGACACGCTCCACCAGCCTTGACCAGAACTCTGATAACACCTCCACTGTCAGACTCACACTGCCCCCTTGTGGCCTGACGCCAGAACCCACACCTTGGAAGGGACATTGATTTGTGTATGGGTGGGTGGGTGGGTGGGTGACAGTCAGGACCGCACAATTCATGGTTTTACGTTGCTTAAGCACTGAATAGATATACATAGTATATGGACCTACAGTAAATACTAATATGGAATTTTAAAAATCAAACACGCCCCTGGAATATGAACAATTCATGGGGGGGGGGGGGAATCTTCACTTTTGATTGGGTGGGTAAGAAGCACGTTTGGGTGGGTTGAGCCTTGTAGCGACCCCCCCCCCTCCCCGCACTATGTTACACTCGTTCTCCCTCACAACCTGGTCCTACACCTACTGCACATAAAATGTACCCAAAAGTTCAATGTGCTGATTTTGGAAATTTTAGGATTTGTCTAAATCCTGACATAGGCACATTTACTTGCATATCTCTCAAGAATAATTTAAGATGGAATATTTGCTTCTCTGATGGCCAAATGCCCATTTATAATGTCCACCCAGACAGTGTTGTATTTTCATTCAAAATTGGAAGATGCAACCCTGTCCAATATCCAAAGCTATAGCAAATATTTTGCAGACCAATATTATCAGCCAATACAGACTCAAAATATCTATCTATTGGCTGCACAGAAACTCATGCATTTATCAATAGTTATAATGGTCAATTTTGTTGTTTGTAGTCAACATACAGTATTAACATACTCCACATTTGTATACTGGTTGTTAGGACTAACAATGAGGCTGAGGCTAAGGCTACAGGGCAGAATAAGGGGTACCAAAATCCAGATTGCTGTTGTGAGTAAGGTGTATTATGATGATACCCAATGGTAATGGTGCAGTTTTCTAAAAATCTATATTGTAAATTTAGTAGTGTGTTGAGTAGTGTGACACAGTAGTGGCCTGGCCATCTGGAGCACCGGGAGAATTGCCGGTGGGCCGGTCGATCTGCGGGCTGCGTGGCCGGTGGACTGGGGGTCTGCAAAGAAAGACATGGGCCAAAAATAAATAAATAAATAAATAAAAGATATGTGAAATGTGCGACGCAGGCCCACTCCTCCATCTCCCCCAGCGTGGCAGTCCCATTGGTCTATCCTTACATCCACGCAGGCCTGTCTGCCACCCCCACTACAAAACAGACCTGGACATTCAACTGACACACACACACACACACACACACACACACACACACACACTTTCAACTGAAAGAACAAACTAGTGTGACATAACTATATTCAAGCTTGACATACAGTAGTACGCCTACCCACACCCACCATGCCAATGGTCAGAGAGCTGGGGGCCTGTGATCCTTTACATTAGGTTACGTTATATAACCATAATGTATGTGTGTGAATGTGGTATGAACGAAGGAGAAGTGTTACTAGTCAAGATCTTGCCATGGGGCTGTGTGTGTGTGTGTGTGTGTGTGTGTGTGTGTTTCTGTCTATCTGTCTGTCTGTCTGTCTGTCTGTGAAAACAGATGCAACCACCCCCTAGGCATTCTGTGCCTGATTTGTAATCCACACCAGTGTTCAGGCCAAATCTATGAAGTAAGCATTTACAGCATTTACATTTTTGTCATTTAGCAGACACCTTTATCCAAAGTGACTTACAACAAATACATTTGTCCAAGTAAGTGAAAATAGTAGTAGTAGTATCTTCATTAGGCTAATATCAGATAGACACAGAAATTGAGTAGAGGAAATATTTAGGCCTTTGAAATAGAATATTGCAATACTCCTGTGTGACAGAATTTGTGAACATAGATGTCTTTACTCACATTTATCTATTCATTTATTATTATATGGCATGATCTTTTTATGACGGTGTGGGATGAAGCTGCCACTCGCATTGATTTAGCAAGTAAAAGTCATTGCGTCTTTTTTTCATTGCTGTCTCTCAGGCTTCAAATCTTGAAGGCGCTGTTTAGTTACTATGCAGAAAACTAACAAGCGACCAATCATAATTACGTATGGGCGCCCTGTTTAGTTACTATGCAGAAAAGTAACAAGCGACCAATCATAAGGACATTACAAATATGTAGCCAATCAACATATAGCCAATCAGCGTCCGAACCAGCGCTCTGAAATACGGATCTTGCCGCCTCTGAAACCATTCTTTCTGTCAACCTGAGGAGAAACTCAATTCACGGAGGTCGTCAACATCAAGTTGTAATTTCGCAGGTAGGTCGCTAAACAAACGTTTAAAAGCAACGTTTTTAAATTATTATTATTATTATTATGAAGAAAATCAACATTTCCACTTGTTCAGTTTGAAGATAACTTAAGTTCGCAGCTAAACGTTTAGCTAGCTGAAGCCTGTTAGTTCGTTTGGTTAGCTGCGACCAGCGAGGTAACCGCGGTTACCTTAGAGGTTTGATAGTTAACCAAAGCGTCTAAACATATAGCTAACTAAGTCTTATTTACTTTCATTTCCACAGTGCTTATCTAACGTTTCTAATGTCTGTTATGTTCAGTTAAATTGAAGTTCGCTGCTGACCCGCCAACGAACATGGATGACGAATCAAGCCTTGACAGGTGAGGTGACCTGAGGTAACCTGTAGACAGGCAGTATGTGAATAACGGCGTGATTTTTCCAGTAACGGTTAATCTAATTAATTACTATTTCCATCGTTATAACGCCGTTACCGTTATCGGTAATTCAATGCGGCGCGTTACTACTGAAGCTTCTCATTGTCATCCGACCTCAGTCACAGCTGCAAAGGTGCTTTGGTTTGTTGGGGAGGGGGGAGGGGCGAGACAACCGCTTAAGTGATCATGATTGGCTATGGTAGAGTTAAGTGATCCTGATTGGCTATGGTAGAGTTAAGTGATCATGATTGGCTATGGTAGAGAACATGTCATGGTAAGCCAACCATAGTTCAGTGTCAACACTTCATATGTAGGGTGTTCACACATATAATTTTGCTTTCACTTTAGATTAAAATAAATATGTCCACCTCACAGAGAATTTCATGAGAAAAACAATAGTCCAAACCCCATGGTTCTATCATGTACGGTTCAAAAGTTATCAAGGTTTACCTCTTTACATACACATGTGAATTCCAGGAACATTTCATGGTAAGCCAACCATAGTTCAGTGTCAACACTTCATATTGGCTAGGATGTTAGATGACTGGGTTGGCTGGATGAATGAATGCATGCATGGATGGATGAGTGTTAGGAAGGAGTGTACGGATGGATAGATGAATGAATGTTTAGGAGCTAAAGTTGGATTTGTCCAAGAAATTCATGTCTTATTTTTTCAGTACTACTTTAAAAGCACTTCATATTGTTTAACTGTTTACTTTTTTTGTGTTGAAAAAAACTTGAAGTTACAGTCTGTCTACCAGTTGTCTGAAGTTGTGTGACAGTTTGATTTATTTAATTTACACTACAAAGATTTAAAAGCACTTCATATTGTTAAATGTTTACTTTAAAAAGTAACGCAATAGTTACTTTCCCTAGTAACTAGTTACTTTTATAATGAAGTAATTCAGTTACTAACTCAGTTACTTTTTGGGATAAGTAACTAGTAACTATAACTAATTACTTTTATAAAGTAACGTGCCCAACACTGTAGACAGGTGAGGTAACCTGTGGTAACCTGTAGACAGGTGAGGTTACCTGTGGTAACCTGTAGACAGGTGAGGTTACCTGTGGTAACCTGTAGACAGGTGAGGTAACCTGTCAGGATGTTCATTTCCCAGTGTACAGGCACAGTGGGTAAAATATAAATAATAAAAGGCATAGAATGTTTTTTTGTTTTTTTTCGACCTATCTGTTCCTAAACTCCTTCTCATTCTGTGCAGTCTTGAGGAGATGGAGGACATATCTGACATGAAGCGGAAAAAACAGACCACTGCACTTGGACCTCAGGTCAGGCCAGCAGACACACACACACATTAGTCAAGTCAACTAATCACATATAGGTTCAACTGTTGTTCCCTCAGATATCTTACTAATAAACGTTGTCTATAGCAAAACAGCATTCAGTTCAAGTAGTTAATTTTCGAAATGCTGCACCTTAATAGATTGTTTTAATTGAAAGTGTGAATGAGAATATTTATTTTGATTGACTTTTCAGTAAATTATACCTTTTTAATAGTAGATTGCAGCTGGTTGCAGCAGTATTGACAGACTTTTTTTATTTAAGAAAGAAAGACCCATAGTTTGTTCTGTAAACCAAACAATTTTATTTTTTTGGGTTTCTTTTTAAGTCGTTGTACCGGAAACATACCGAACCATGACTTAAAAACCGAGGTACGTACTGAACCATGATTTTTGTGTACCGTTACACCCTTACCAGCCACCCAAGAGACCAAGGCGTAAAGCTGCATCCCAGCCTGGCCCCAGCTCCCCAGCCCGCCCGCCCCAGCCCCCACAGCCCTCCCTGGGGACGTCCAGGCGAGGCGACCCCAGGCGGGAGAGGGACGGGGACCAGAACATCAGTGCGGGGGATATGTATGAGGCCATCCGGTCTGGGAAGAGTGCAATGGTGGTGAGAAAGGGAGGAAGGGAAGGAGTGAGGGATTGAAGCTGGGGTGGATAGAGAGGGAGGGAAGGAGGGAAGGAGTGAGGGATTGAAGCTGGGGTGGATATATATATATATATATATAGAGAGAGAGAGAGAGAGAGAGAGAGAGAGAGAGAGAGAGAGAGAGAGAGAGAGAGAGAGAGAGAGAGAGAGAGAGGGAGGGAAGGAGTGAGGGATTGAAGCTGGGGTGGGGGTAGAGGGGGGGGGGGGGGGGGGGGGTTGGTCGTAGCTGTCATAAGGATGACACCTCCGACCTTGAATACCGTTCCCTGATTGGCTGTGTCCTCTATGTCAATCTCCAGACGGTGGTGGACGAGTGGCTGGACAGCTACAAGAAGGACCGGGAGGCGGGACTACTAGAGCTCATCAACTTCATCGTGCGGTGCTGCGGCTGCAAAGGTCAGGGGTCGGCCAGAGTGTCTGAGAGATGGAGAGGCCAGGGGGGTGATTGGGGTCAGAGTTCACAAGATTATCTTTTGACCTGGTCCCAGGAAAGGCATCGATCAGCACTACAAGCCATTGATTACTAAGCTGGGCTAACAATGCTAGCATCAGGTAGCCTCTGTGGTGTCTGTGTCTGTCGATACCAGTCCACTATAAGGAGGAGTTAACGGGTGGCTGAAGAAAGCCAGGGCCCAGGGTTTTCTTACTGGTAGCAGAGGGGGTTTAAAATATTCAAAATAGATAATAAAAAAAGAAAATAGTTGACATACGTGTATATTTTAGAGTGTTGTTGTGAGTAGTGTCTTATGTTCATGTCGTCTTGTCCAATACAAGTATGTGATTGAAAAGGAACAGACTGCAGGGAAGTGTCTGTCATCTTAGATCCTCCCTCTCTGCAGGTGTGGTCAGCAGGGCCATGTTTGACAACGATCAGCACGCAGAGATCATCGGCACTCTCACCAAAGAGTTCAACGAGGTGAAGGAACATGGGGGGTGGGGGGTATTCATCAACGTCGCTAAAGGAAAATCCAGGCTTATTTTTGATAAATTCTCTACTGTAAATAAACATGTAAAAATGCTCCTTCTAGCCCCGCGGTGGTGTAGCGGTCTACGCACTGGCCGCTAGTGCATGCTGCCCACCGGGGCCGGGGTTCGTATCCCGGCTCGCCAGATCCAGATAATGGCCGAGGCACACGGGAAGCGGCATATTGGCCGGCCGCTTCCGAGGGGGGGTATAGGAGTATTTCTGGACTAGGATCCGTCGCGCAACACCGCCCCCTGGGGTGCCGGAATAACGGTACTGGGCTCGAGGAGCCAGTCAGCCTAGTCTGCCTGGCGCCCTCCTCTGGGACTGCCGGCCACGGGGTCGGGCGGCGGATCCAATGCAATAGGCAGGGGATAATTGGATGCTAAGTTGGGTTGAATTGGCTACCAAATTGGGTGAAAAAGGGATAAAATCTGAAAAACAAATAAAAAAAAAAAAAAAAATGCTCCTTCTTCTAGCATTGTGAATGCTTGTTTTTCTTATGATGACTGATAGACGATTCACTTGTTTACACAAATTGTACTCGTTGTAAATCACTTTGGATAAAGGCATGTGCTAAATGTCTAAAATCAAATGTAATTGTACAATATTCTGTGTGTGTGTGTGTGTGTGTGTGTAAATATACATTTTGCAAGTGAAAGTGACTAGGTAGCTGTGCTGATATTGTGAATATCGGAAACGGCTGGGTATGCTTCTTCTCGGCCGGCTCACAATGCTCGATCTGACCAGCCTGTCGTACGCCCGTCTGCCGTCAGGACTCTGTGCACTACCCCCTGAGCTCCCCTGGCCCCCAGTGGAGGACCTTCAGGGCCGGGCTGTGTGAGTTCGTGCGCGTGTTGGTGCGCTCCTGTCAGCACAGCCAGCTGTACGACGACTACCTCTTCTCCTCCCTGCTGGCTCTGCTCACGGGGCTGTCCGACTCGCAGGTCCGCGCCTTCAGGCACACCAGCACCCTCCTCGGTGAGCCTCAGGAGCGCACACATACACACACACACACACACACTTTAATGAAGTGTGTTATACGAACACACACACACACACACACACACACACTTTAATGAATGTGTTATATGAACGCACACACTTTAATGAAGTGTGTCATACGAACACACACACTTTCACTCACCTTCTTTCGCCACACACATACAGTAGCACATACAGTACCGTATATGTCAACACATATCCGCAAAGACACATACGAACACGTGTACACACACACACACACACTTTCACTCACCTTCTTTCGCCACACACATACAGTAGCACATACAGTACATGCGGTGTGTGAGCATGGTTATGAGTATGTCACCCCTCACCCCCCCAGCGATGAAGCTGATGACGGGGGTGGTGGAGGTGGTGGTGGTGGTCTCTACCCAGATGAAGACCAGCCAGCGCCGCTACGACGTCGAGCAGAGCAAGAGGGCCGAGGACAGGGCCGAGGAGAGGCTGGAGGAGCTACAGGCGACCATCAGAGAGGTACAATACGCCCACACACACACACACACACACACACACACACACACACACACAGACACACTGTCATAGGGAATCCCTTTTTAGGGACATTTGAGCTGAGTGTGAAAATCCATCTGTTCTGTTCTGTGCCTCCTCTTGCCAATTATGTAGGTAAAGGAAACAAATTTTGTTAACGCCTCTTGACTTAACA
>NC_137688.1:7041471-7131471 GCF_963989245.1 Nansenia antarctica | reverse complement strand
GATATGGACACACGCTCACACACACACACACACACACACACACAGATATGGATACACGTCACTCACACATACACACACACACAGATATGGACACACACACACAGATGGACATACACATCGAGTTATGGACATCATCACACACACACACACACATGCAGTCAGTTATGATGATGAGGCAAACTGACATGGCTGTTTAGCCAACATCGCAGAGCTCCAACATAAACAGACACAAATCCCCCCCCTCCTTAATACTATGTTTAGTCATTCAGAAACCTGCCACTCTCGTGTCTCATTCTGTCGCTCTCTTCCCCCCTCTCTTCCCCCCTCTCTTCCCCCTCTCTCCCCCCTCTCTTCCCTCTCTCCCCCCTCTATTCCCCCTCTCTCTTCCCCCCCTCTCTTCCCCCTCTCTTCCTCACACCCACACACTCCTAGGTGGAGCTCAAGCGTCTAAAGAAGGAATTCCACTCGTTCTGTGTGGTGTGTCAGAGCTGTCTGTCAGTGGGCCAGGCTGAGATCAGAGACCAGGTGAGATCAGAGACCAGGTGAGGTCAGAGACCAGGTGAGGTCAGAGACCAGGTGAGAGCAGGGGGGGGGGGAACAATCTGACAAGGATGACAACGACGGGCTGTTTTTGTAAGGCTGCTCCAAACTAGTTGGTAGAGCTGTCTGGTATGGTAGCAGTCGTCACCCAGTGTGGGTGTGTGGGGGGATGATGTGTGGAACTCGACTGTGTGTGCGCATGCGCGGGGGTAGTGGTGGTCTAGTGGATAGTGAGTTGGACTGGTGATCGGAAGGTTGTGAGTTCAAATCCTGCCTGAAACACTAGTGGGCTCTTGAGTAAGGCACCATTCTCAGCCCATAGTGACTCCAGGGGGAATGTCCCTGTAATTGTAATTGTAAGTCGCTTTGGATTAGAAGCGTCTGCTAAATTCTAAATTCCAAATTCTAAATTCATATCATCTCCCCAGGCGTTTGAGCAGCTGTGTGACCTGTTGCTGCTGCTGGGTGTGGGGGCGATGAGTTCTCAGCCCGCCCTGCACACGCTGGCCTACCCCCCCTCCGACTCCCTCCGCTCTGAGATGGCCGCCTTCCTCCTGGACTATGTCTTCACTGAGCCTGAGGATGACGAGCTGCTTGGTAGGGAACATTACCTTACGTTACCAACATTCTCTCTCTCTCTCACCCATCCTTCCTGTCAATCTCTACTGTCTCTATTGCAGTAAAAAAAAATATATGAGTGGGACTCAAAAAAACGTAAAAAATATATTATATACCGGTGTATATGTTACGGTATATGTGGGAATACGGTTTATGTCGGCATTTCCCGGGGACATGGCAGCATAAAACGTCGACTTGGTACATGCTGGCATGTCTAACCCTAACCCTAGCACCCGAGCACCTAACCCTAGCACCTAACCCCAACCCTAGTTTTCCCACATGTACCGTATTCCCACATGTAGTGAAGTGAAGTGAAGTGAAACTTTATTTATATAGCGCCTTTCGTACACGGATGCAACTCAAAGCGCATTATATATATATATATATATACATCTCACATCTCATTCCTCTTTTTGTGCCCGCCCCCCTCTCTCTCTCTCTCTCTCTCTCTCTCTCTCTCTCTCTGGATAATGTCTTCTTTTGGCTCCTCTCTCCCTCAGATTTTTCAGAAGAGGAAGAAGCGGAGGAGTTGAACATATGTCGCCTCCAGCGGAGGAGAAAGCAGGAGTTGAACATATGTCGCCTCCAGCGGAGGAGAAACCAGTTGTCTGGCTTCTGTAAACTGGTCTTCTATGGAGTCCTGGACCTCAACGCTGCCACAGACATTTTCAAATACTACAGCAAGGTGGAGAAGAGAGGAAGGGAGGGAGGGAGGAGAGGATGAGGGCAGAAGGGTGGAGAGGGTAGGGCCTGAGGGAGGAGGGGATGAGGCCCGAGGGGAGAGAGAAATGGGTCAGAGGGAACGATAGAAGAGAAGATGATGGGAGGGAGGCAGAGAGGGGGATGAAGTAGGGGAGAGAGGAAGGAGAAATGGGAAGAGAGTAAGAGGATGGAAGAGAGGATGATTAGAGGGAAGGATGATGGAGAACTGGAGGAGAGAGAGGAGGAAGAGATCACCAAAAAAGGTAGCACTGGAAGGAAGAAGTGTGTGAGAAGGTGGAGGAGGGGTGAGAAGTTGTTCTTAGTATCAGTGAGGGGGCGGAATGAGTCAGAGGAGAGAGAGAGAGAGAGAGAGAGAGAGAGAGAGAGAGAGAGAGAGAGAGAGAGTGGGTGAGAAACGGATGGAAAGTTGAGAAAAGGATTGATTAAACACAGTGGTCAGAAGAATGAGAGGAGGATGACGACTCATTCTGTCACGTGTCTCTCTCCAGTTCTACAAAGACTACGGTGACATCATCAAGGAAACCTTGAGCAAAACCAGGCTCATCTGCCCCACGGAGAGCGCCAGCACTGTCTGTCTGACTCTGCAGCAGGTGTGTGTGTGTGCGTGTGCGCGTGTGTGTGTGTGTGCGCGCGTGTTTAAATAAACAATACCTCTGTATTACTGTGTGTAAGTGATGAGGGGTGGACTACTAATAGGGTGTGTGTGTGTGTGTGTGTGTTTGTTTGTTTGATTGTTTGAAAACTTTATTAGAAGATTTGCAGAAGTAGGTACATGAAAGTACATATTACATACAAGGTCAACTAAAAGGATAAAAACCCAAGAAAGCCACTGGCTTATTTCAATTGGGGTCCTTGATTTTCAATTCATCGTTACATGTAAGACAGACAGGAAAAAAAAAACTAGTACTATCTACAAGATAATACAGACAAATAACTATTACTATCTACAAGATAAAAATACATCCATCATGGGAAGAACAATACTAGATATACAATACAACAAAACATCAGGTATGTACAGCGGATAGGACAGGTGGGGACATACACCACAGGTGGGGGCGGGGGACAAAACACAAAGTATGTACAGTGGGTAGTTCGGGTCTTTTAATCTGTGTGTGCGCGTGTGCGTGTGTGTGCGCGCGTGTTTAAATAAACAATACCTCTGTATTACTGTGTGTAAGTGATGAGGGGTGGACTACTAATAGGGTGTGTGTGGTGTGTGGTGTGTGGTGTGTGGTGTGTGTGTGTGTGTGTGTGTGTGTGTGTTTCCTCAGCTGCTTGCTGCGCTGGCTCCAGAGGAGCGTGGTAGTGAGGAGTTGGGAGAGATCAGAGAGCTGGCCAAGAGACTGGCTATGAGCTTCGGCGTTGACCTGCATATGTCACTGATTACCCTGCATATGTCAGTAACACACACACACTCACACCTTCGTCTCTCTCTCTCTGTCTCTATCTGTCTCTGTCTCTCTCTCTCTTTGTGTCTCTATCTCTCTCTCTGTCCCTGTCTGTCGCTTTCTCTCTGTCTCTCTCTCTGTCTGTCTCTTTCTCTCTCTCTCTCTCTCTCTGCATCTTTCTCTCTCTGCCTCTTTCTCTCACTCTCTCTCTCTGCCTCTCTCTCTTTGCCTCTTTCTCTGTCTCTCTCTCTCTGTCTATTTCTCTCTCTGTGTCTGTCTTTTTATCTCTCTCTTTCTCTGTATCTTTCTCTCTGCATCTTTCTCTCTCTGCCTCTTTCTCTGTCTCTCTCTTTCTCTCTGCCTCTCTCTCTCTCTTTGTGTCTATCTCTCTCTCCGTCCCTGTCTGTCGCTTTCTCTCTGTCTCTCTCTCTCTGTCTGTCTCTTTCTCTCTCTCTCTCTCTGCATCTTTCTCTCTCTGCCTCTTTCTCTCGCTCTCTCTCTCTCTCTGCCTCTCTCTCTCTCTTTGCCTCTTTCTCTGTCTCTCTCTCTCTGTCTATTTCTCTCTGTGTCTGTCTTTCTATCTCTCTCTTTCTCTGTATCTTTCTCTCTGCATCTTTCTCTCTCTGCCTCTTTCTCTCTTTCTCTATCTCTCTCTCTCTCTTTGCCTCTTTCTCTCTCTCTCTCTCTCTTTCTCTCTCTCTCTATTTCTAACCTATGCAACATGGTGCAGTTTGTGCCACGTCTGTGTAGAACCATGTTTGGGTTGTTGATGTGTTCTCAGGAGCGGTATCCGGTTTGCGCTGCGCGACGCGGTGAAGGGGGAGGAGCCTCTGAACCTGCCCTTCCTGGAGATCCTCAGCGAGTTCAGCTTCAAACTCCTCCGTCAGGACCGCATTCAAGTGTGAGTCTTAACACACACATACACACACACACACACACACACACACACCACACACAAACACCACACACAAACACACACACGCCACACACACACACACACACCACTCACACATACACCACACACAACACACATACACCACACACACACACACACACACACACACACACACCGGCGTACATGAACACATGTCTTCATCCACACAAGCATCTATACATATGACTTGACATATGACATATATGATAGTGTGTTTGTGCACACAGACACTCACACAAATATTCAAATAACCACCCAATCAATCATCCCCCCTTTGCCCTCACTTGCAATAACTTCCACACCGGAACTCACACAAGATGTAGTAAGTACACGTGACATTAATATATATATATACTTGTAGGTTGTTCTTACTCTTTTTCCTCCATCCATCCATCCATTCGTCCCTCCCTCTCTCTATCCTCTCCAGGTCACGTTTCCTGAGAGCTGAGCTTCCCTCTGCTGCCCCCTCCTGGCCGTCCCTGAGTATGTACCAGCGTTCTCTGGACCCTGCTAAGAGGGTTAGGGTTAAGAGGAGGGTTAGGGAGAGGAGGAAAAGGAGAGCCCAGCACCGTCCCCCCGTAGCATCCCTGCATCCACGCACAGGAAGACCACACCCCGGGGTGGGTAACACACACACACACACACACACACTCATACTCACACAGACATTTACACACACACACACACACACTCACTTGTACTCACACTCACACTCACACTCACACACACACACACACACACACACACACACACACACTCACTTACACTCACACTCACACACACACACACACACACACTCATACTCACACAGACATTTACACACACACACTCACACTCACACTCACACTCACACTCACACACACACACACACACACACACACACACACACACACACTCACTTACACTCATACACACACACACTTTTAAATGTTTTGGTTTGTTCCAAAAACTTGACAAAAAAGAAAATGACATTCCATAAACATATATACAGTCTCCGTAATATCACAGGAGTACATACTATTTGGGAAAAGTGTGTAGGCCAGGGTTTGTTTAAATGAGAGAGGGGCCTGATTAATTAAGGCTGGGGTGGTGGCTGCTAAGGATTTAGGAGGTTTAACCTTTTGACCTCTCTCTCTCTCCAGGCTCAGCAGCGTCCAGTGCAAGCGGACGAGGGGTGTGGCAGGACAGCGGCAGCATCAGGGGTCGGGTGTCGGTGATGACATCCCGGGCGCCCCTCTCCCGGGTCCAGTCAGCCTCAGCCACTGTCCCTCTGTCGGCCTCGCTCACTCCCTCATCGGCCGACCGCCTCCACCTCTCTTCATCCTCCGCGTCGTCCCCGCCTGTGTCCCCGGTGTCATACACGTCTCCTGTGGGTCCCTCTGTCTCTGTCTGGTACGGGCTGAAGACAGACTTGAACTTGTCTGTGAAATACAAATAAAATGAATTTAAATAAACTGAATTAATTAGTAAATGTTAATGAGCTTCATGTGGCAAGGCATGCCGTAGAGTACAACAGCATGGCAGATACGTTGAACTGAATGTGGAAGTGCTGACATCCAGTATAGAGTGCAGAGGCCTAGACACAACATATCATATGAAGTGCTGACATCCAGTATAGAGTGCAGAGTCCTAGACACAACATATCATATGAAGTGCTGACATCCAGTATAGAGTGCAGAGGCCTAGACACAACATATCATATGAAGTGCTGACAGACATCCAGTATAGAGTGCAGAGTCCTAGACACAACATATCATATGAAGTGCTGACATCCAGTATAGAGCGCAGAGTCCTAGACACAACATATCATATGCATTCATACATCTAAATAATACAAATTCCATTATATTTATATAGTGGACCTTTAAGAAATGTACTCACCAGCATAAAAGACAGTTGGAGGGACAGTTATCAGTGTCCGGTACTGGCTGAAGCGAGGAGGAGGAGGAGGAGGCGTTGACCAGAAGGCTAGAGTGTGAAATACAAATAAAAATAATTAATATAAACTGAATTAATTAGTACATTTTGATGAGCTTCATGTGGCAAGGCGTACAGTATGTATATAGTGGACCTTCAAGAAATGTACTCACGAGGGGCACAGATAGTGTCAGTCTGTCTGAAACCAATGCGATCGACGGGATCTTGCCGTTTCTCCTTCGCAGTGTTGTATAACTTGGATATAGTGTGTATATCGGGAATCGACTTGCTCAGAATCCGTAGAAACATCTCACTTCTGGTTAGATGCAAAACTGCAATTTGTTGTCTGGTCTAATCTAATATAATCTCCAAATGTATACAAAATACAAATGTGGGAGTCTTGGGTCCTGAAATGCTAATGTTGAACTTTCATACCTGTATCTATACACACGCGTATGACATCACAATCCTGATGAATGCATGAATGAATGGTCTTTATTGTCATTGATATAGTACAGGTACCAAACAACGACATTTGGGAGGGGTGGCTCCCCTGGTGCTAGGAAACAAAAAAAAACAAAACAAAAAACAAGAAGGGAAAGGAGCTGGTTTACATAAATAAAGGCTATGTACACTATCCACTATACTATACTGTACAAATAAAACACTGTGCTGTACTCTATGCTATGCTATACCTATTCTAACATTTCCTATTCTCTGCAACCTTATGTACCCTAGGGTTGTCATATTGCACATAGTGTTATTGCACATTCATTTAAAGTGTCGCAGTTTGCAGGCTTGAAATGTACACATTTGTGCCTCAGCACTACACCTGATTTTCAATCCAGCAGCTGCCATCAATCCATCCAGACTGTCCAGGGCCCAGAACCTAGGTCTTTGCTGTGTTCAGGGCCTGGATGGCCCTGGGGTAGAAGCTGAGCTTCAGTCTGTTTGTCCTTGCGAACATGGTCCTGTACCGCCTGTTCGAGGGCAGCCGAGCAAAGTGTTCGTACCCAGGGTGGGATGGGTCTCTGGAGATCTTGGAGGCCTTCCTGAGGCAGCGTGTGTTGTACAGCTCTTCCAGAGAGGGGAGGGGGGCGCCGGTGATCTTCTGGGCCGTTCTCACGACTCTCTGTAGCGCATGATCTGTGACATCGTCCTCGGTAACCAGAACCAGAGCAGTGGGTTTGTCAGAGCTGTACAGTATGTTGACCAGTTGTACAGCAGTTTCAACCAGAAATAAATACACACATGAATAATAAATCCATACATAAATTAACGAAGTAAAAAACATGTATATCATGTATCATTATCATCAATATATGTATTATGTTTATTCTTTTATGCTTTCTTTCTTCACTGGTAATCAGCAACAGTGGGCTGACTAATGTGCTTGATTGCTATTATGACATCATCATCACTGAAGGCTCTATGGTGGTTCTCAAACTTTTCACACCAAGTACCACCTCAGAAAATATGTGTCTCTCCAAGTACCACCAGTATGACTGATGTTAACAGCCAATGCAACATATACACATTGGGGTACAATCAGATTTTAAAACTTCCACACAGACTCTACCAAACATGCAAGGGGCAGCACCTCGGCTCCAACACACTCACAAGTGCTAAGAATAAGTCACAGAGCAACTGTATTTTACACACACACACACACACACACACACACACACACACAGTGCAAGTGCTGAACAGTAAGAATATAACAATGTTATTTCATTCTCCAACAGCATGTGAGAATTCAAGAACTCAAGAACTGCATTTCAAACACACACACACACACACACACACAGTAATAGAAATGACTCAACATTATGAATCACATTTTAATTTTCAAGTGAGTAGGCTACATCAAGAACTGCACACACACACACACTCACTCACACTCACACACACACTCACTCACACTCACACACACACACACACACACACACACACACACACACACACACAGTTGTCTATTGACAACTCACCTAATGAGAAGGATGCTTGTTTCTTTGAACACAGAGTGATATCTGGGTAAATGCTGCTGTCAAGTCTGGCTCAGCTCCATTCTGTTTCTAGCTACATGTTGTCTTCATGGCAGCGAGAGAAGAGCAGCTTTTCTCACACAGGGAGGTGGTCGCAACGGGAAGGAGAGAGAGCACGGCTTTGTCCAACAGCTCAGGGGATTCATGTTTCATGTAACTGGCAGCATCTTTTCTAACTATTGTGGTCTTCGTTGTGCTGCTAGTAGGCCTAACGTTGCTATGGAGACGTTAGCACTCGGCTCAGTCTGTCTGTCTTCTTCTTCAGCTAACTCCGGTTCTGACATTAGGCCTACTGCCTAAGTTACAATTATGAGCGTCTTTGAGTGTCTAGAAAAGCGCTATATAAGTCTAATGTATTATTATTATTATTACTATTATTATTACTATTATTATGATCAACAGGCCGACTAGCTTGCCATCCACTCTTGAATATACAGGTGCAACTCAAAAAATTAGAATATCGTGCAAAAGTTAATTTATTTCAGTAATTCAACTTAAAGGGTTAAACTTAGATATTATATAGACTCATTACATGCAAAGCGAGATATTTCAAGCCTTTATTTGTTATAAATTTGATGATTATGGCTTACAGCTTATGAAAACCCCAAATTCAATATCTCAGAAAATTAGAATATTGTGAAAATGTTCAATATTGTAGGCTCAAGTGTTACACTCTAATCAGCCAATTAATCCAAAACACCTGCAAAGGGTTCCTGAGCCTTTAAATGGTCTCTCAGTCTGGTTCAGTAGAATTCACAATCATGGGGAAGGCTGCTGACCTGACAGTTGTGCAGAAAACCATCATCGACACCCTCCACAAGGAGGGAAAGCCTCAAAAGGTAATTGCGAAAGAAGTTGGATGTTCACAAAGTGCTGTATCAAAGCACATTAATAGAAAGTTAAGTGGAAGGAAAAAGTGTGGAAGAAAAAGGTGTACAAACAACAGGGATGACCGCAGCCTGGAGAGGATTGTCAGGAAAAGGCCATTCAAATGTGTGGGGGAGCTTCACAAGGAGTGGACTGAGGCTGGAGTTAGTGCATCAAGAGCCACCACACACAGACGGATCCTGGACATGGGCTTCAAATGTAGCATTCCTCTTGTAAACCGCTCCTGAACAACAAACAACGTCAGAAGCGTCTGAACTGGGCTAAAGAAAAAAAGAACTGGTCTGTTGCTCAGTGGTCCAAAGTTCTCTTCTCTGATGAGAGCACATTTTGCCTCTCATTTGGAAACCAAGGTCCCAGAGTCTGGAGGAAGAATGGAGAGGCACACAACCCAAGACACTTGAAGTCCAGTGTGAAGTTTCCACAGTCTGTGTTGATTTGGGGAGCCATGTCATCTGCTGATGTTGGTCCACTGTGCTTTATTAAGTCCACAGTCAACGCAGCCGTCTACCAGGACATTTTAGAGCACTTCATGATTCCTTCAGCAGACAAGCTTTATGGAGATGCTGACTTCATTTTCCAGCACGACTTGGCACCTGCCCACACTGCCAAAAGTAGCAAAACCTGGTTAAATGACGATGGGATTCCTGTGCTTGATTGGCCAGCAAACTCGCCTGACCTGAACCCCATAGAGAACCTTTGGGGCATTGCCAAGAGAAAGATGAGAGACATGAGGCCGAACAATGCAGAAGAGCTGAAGGCCGCTATTGAAGCATCCTGGTCTTCCATAACACCTCAGCAGTACCACAGGCTGATAGCATCCATGCCACGCCGCATTGAGGCAGTAATTCATGCAAAAGGGGCCCAAACCAAGTACTGAGTACATATGCATGATTATACTTTTCAGAGGGCTGACATTTCTGTATTTAAAATCCTTTTCTCATTGATTTCATGTAATATTCTGATTTTCTGAGATATTGAATTTGGGGTTTTCATAACCTGTAAGCCATAATCATCAAATTGATAACAAATAAAGGCTTTAAATATCTCGCTTTGCATGTAATGAGTCTATATAATATATACGTTTAACCCTTTAAGTTGAATTACTTAAATAAATGAACTTTTGCACGATATTCTATTTTTTTTAGTTGCACCTGTAAATGCTCGCGCTCATCAGGGTTGCCAGATGGGATTGACAATTTCCAGCCTAAAAACAGCTAAATCCACAAAAAAACAGCCTAAAACCTATATTGTCAGAAAACCTGTAATTACTATTGATAGGGCTGAATAAGGTTTTCATAATGTTGAATCAGCCTGTCTCTGGGCTCTGTTAATGATTGTGTGACCCTTGTACTCTGGACACTGTTTGTGAACTTTTCCTCCCCTGCTTATCAGATTTCCATGACACTTTTCGAAAACAGGTTTTGGTCGCCTCACGGCCACGTCTGTTAAATGATTCGTTCTGAACACCACCCACTTTTCTAGGACACTGATAGGATCACCACTGCCTCCTCCTTTGCATTCTGTATGAGAATAATGACATGTGTGCCTTTCTGTTAAAGAATAAAATGACCTGCTCCTTGCAAGATAAGGCAGTCTGAATTCGGAGTCTCTAGGGGGAGACTTCGCATTCATTCTCCTTGCAAGAGAATGGCGATCATGATGAACTCCGTGTCTCTTTGTTGTTTAAAGTCTACTACGGTCTGTTTGAACTAGCGACGGGTTAGCATGGCTTGCTTTACAAACAAGCTGAACAGAATATAGCATTTAAGCCCAGAACCACAACCCGACAACTATTACACATTGTATGTAGCTACTAGGGTGTGTGTTTTAACTTCACACATTTTGTAACTTTCAGGCACTGACGTTTTGATGGGCAGACGCCTAAATGCTATTTATCCAGCCCAACCCGCCCAAATGCTCCGGCCCAGTGTGATCAAAAGTAGCCCATTCGGCGGTAACCCATCCCATCTGGCAACCCTGGCGTTCATATGCGCGCTGGTAGTAAAGTTGCCAAAAACTGCCAAACTTTTATTCTGCTTCTATACCAAAAAAAACTGATGTTAAATACCATTCGTTGTATATTGATAGTAGGTCTGTGGTTTTAAACTGATTATAAGAATCATTCTAGTGATATGGGTATTGTAACCCATCCTTGTACATCCAGGTACAAACCCTGCAAGATAGGTTAATTTAGATCCAACATATTCAAATGTTCCTGTAAATTGCAAAACGTAAGTATAGAAACTACTTATGAAATACTGAATAAAAGGAATAAGTAACACATTATCCAGTATCAACATGCATACAATTATCAGTGAAGACGTTGATGTATTTGTATTGCTTCATGACTTGACAAGTTCATGTTATAAAAAAAACAATGGCTCGTCGTTTTAGTAACCTTATAACCAGACTTGATAAGCTCTGCAGTATGACAGTACAAAGGTAGATCTGTGGTTAATAAGTAAAACATTTGTGGCCATTGGCTTAGATGTCAAAGGGTTAAGTATATCGGCCTCCTATTAATGTGTCTGTGTCCCATACATGACAAATAATTGATCTCTGTTGCACACTCAAAATATAAATAT
Organism: Nansenia antarctica; assembly: GCF_963989245.1. Lineage (NCBI taxonomy): Eukaryota > Metazoa > Chordata > Actinopteri > Argentiniformes > Microstomatidae > Nansenia > Nansenia antarctica. The sequence goes on along the minus strand of NC_137688.1, from coordinate 7,119,830 downwards.
TTGCATACAGCATAGAGATGAGTGTGGCTCACAGTTGGAAACATGCATTATTAGTTGGAGACTTTCATACAATCAAATTGGCTCAGACTGCAGATTGATAGTGATCTGATAGCTGATAGCAATAACAGATTGATAGCTGTTATTGTGACTGCGTCCCTCCCTACCTACCAGGATGTACCTTGCAGGCTAAACAATGCAGGTGTGAAATTGGGTCAACTAGAGGTGGAGGAGTCATCTGCAGTGCATCGTCCCAACTAGAAGAACCGTTATTCAATGACTCCTGTTAACTTATCAATTATTTGGGATGTGTAGTCATCTCGTCCAGTTTTCGCTGTGAAAGTCGACACGACACAAACTACACATCCCATGTGTAGCATTCCAGCCGGACTTAGTATAGATGGTGAATCCTTATTAATAACTGATGGTCAATGATGCAGTTTAACCTTTTATTTACACGCACCAAAAGCACCATAGACACACCTCATATGACACACGACTCATTCTTGAGACCGTAGACCCATAGATGGAGCGAGCATAGCTCCTTTGAAGTAGCTCCTTGAGAGGACGTTGTGCTTGCTCTGCATCATAATCTCCATCGATCCCTGTAAGCCTCTCGTAGGCAATTTTCCTGATATCTGTTGTAACTGCCTCACATGCATCGACACAACGTCTCAATTCAGTTGACGGTGTGATGTGACCTCGTAGTTCCTCGTACCTGCTCATCACAGCCTCTTTCTCTTCTTCCAGAGTATCGACTAGAGATGCCAGCTCACTTTCGTTAAGGTCCGACTTGAGCTGCTCTCTTGACTTACGGGCTTGAACCTTCCACTGTTCGTACATTGAGCTAAGCCTTCTTTCCTTCCTCTGTGCCTCTTCCCTTTGCAGTCCAAGCATCTTGGGAGTCGGGTTCTTTGGCCGGGTTGAACGTCGGGGGCCTTCCCCTCCGTACTCCTGAAGTTGACTATGGAGGCTATTTAGAGTTTCTTCTTTGAGTTGAATATCCTTCTCTATGTGTTCTATCTCAGTAGTCTCTAATGTTTCTGAGAGAGCCTCTTTAAGACTTTGAATGTTATGCTGCAATTTAATTATCTGCTTCTCTAGCTCTAATTCAGGAGGAGGGTTACTTGGCTCTGTCATTTTAAAATGTTATTTAATTTAATGTATTAAATTTGGCTTAATAAATCTGATCTAATGAATCTGACCCTCAATAGCATTGGAAAACAAACACATATATATGACATCTAAGCAGCAAAATATCAAGATGATAATGCATCAACATTCAGTATGTTAAATCCCAGTATATAGACCTATTGTATATCTTAACTGTATAACTGTAATATTAAATAAACAAATGGCAATATACAGCAAACCTCTATGTCCTTGAAATATATACTAAATAAAGAACATTCAGTATATCAAATCACAATATGTGTACTTGAGTCACTCAACATTAAATAAAATAACAAATACATCAAACCAGGGTATCATTGACATTGGAACATAGGCTACTTAAGAAAATAAAAGATACCGTTTGTTGTCCAGTTGTTGACGTCCGTTTCTTCTTAAACCGTAAATGAAGATGAAGACATTAATGTTCTTGATGAAGATGAATTGTTCCTTTCGAGTGAATGTCCACCGTATCTGACCGTTGCATCAAATCCTTTGGTAGATGCATGTGTTGATGACGTATATGGTAAGAGGCATGTGTTGATGACGTATATGGTAAGAGGCATGTGTTGATGACGTATATGGTAACCTGCCGGCCGTACCACGTGACCGATTCGGGAAGTGGTTCGGATTTGGCGCGAGACTCGAAACATAAAAGGGACAGGTAAAGGCAGGTGAAATCATCAACAACAACAAAAAGAAACCACCTGAAGCCCAGCACTGTGGAGAAGTTGTTATTTTTAAATAAAAATGAATAAATGAATAAATTGTTGTTGTTCCTAGTAACACAAGCACATTTATTCAATTCAAAGCTTCACACACCAACGCCACGGTGTCATTATCACTCTGCCTGCTAGACATTTATTGTCCACTTGATGGCGCAGTAGAGCAAATGAAGCAACACGAAGCTTCGGCCCATGTGTGACGCAATTGGATGGAAAGCTTCAACAGTTCATGAAGCTTCATCTCGCCATCACTACAGATGTTGCATTGCTGCCGTAATGTTTGCCCTCTGTCACAGTTGTAAACTTAATAATCACTCGTAAGGTCTTCAGCTTCAGCACTGTGTGTGTTTACTGACTCCGCCATCTTAGATCGACTTCTCGTTCCCTGGTATCGCGGGAATAGACCACGTCGTCGTCGTCGTCTTCTTCACTTGTTTTGGTTTTAACGGCAGCGTGCGTCCTTGATGCTGCATTACTGCCCTCTGCTGGAGGCAGTTACCTCCTACAATGTCCGTTCTGTCATTTATTTATTCTTAGAATGTTAATAATATATCATATTATACTATCGAATGATCATAGAATGATCAAAAATATTTTTTTAAATAATAAAGTGAAAAAAAAGGAAAATGAATATAGTATATTACTATGTTCTTTTTTTTAAACCTTATTTATTTTTTCCTTAGAATGATAATATATCATATTATACTATATAATGATCACAGGGTTGATCACAGGGTTTTCCAACCCTGTACCAGTGGTAAATGAGTCCACAACCCCCTTCCTCTCATGGTAAATTGCTTCCATGTTCTAAGAATGTTGCATACATCCTAAATATTCAATTTGATGTCATAATGCACTCAAGCAGACATTATACATTGCAGTTAATGGAAGTTCTAGATTGCACAGCAAAATTCTAGAATGATTTGCAGAAATATTTTACTCCTGAAAATTAGTGTCTACCTTTAGTCTACCTGACGCCAGAGGTCAAATCTGAAGTGGTTCCACGTCTAAAAATGAAGTTTACAGTCTATAGAAACACTGTAGAAAGTTTCATGCTTTAGTCATAAAATGCACAATTGTTATGCCTATCAGCCTCACTACAAATGCAACTTACAGAGAAGCCACCCTTCTCTGCCCTCTCCCGCTCACTTGGCTTAATTCAGCCGCTACAATTGAGCCACTATCGCAGGGCGTAAATACAAAGCTCATTCTCAAGTATATTTGGTATTTATAGACTTTAGTACGTACACCATTTTATTTTGCCTGTCTGTGTGCGGCTCGCTGTGTCTCAATAGGCGTCGTTTTGGTTGAGCAATTCATGGCACTCGCCATACCTGCATAAAAAAAATTCCCCTGAAAATTGTATCTGAAACACGTGTTGTCATGTTGGTGATTTTATCCACAACGGTAACTCAACATCCTCCCGGCTCCATCTCACCCCCCCAGCCAGGCGCTGTAGTGGAGCGCAGGGTTACCAGACGGGATTGACAATTTCAAGCCCAACCAGTCTAAAAGCTGCCGAATCCACCCGGCCAGAGTGACCAAAAGTAGCCCAATCTGGCAACACTGGAGCCGGACATCGGTTCCTCAATAAACAAGCCATGAGTAACGTTAATGTTAAAACCTTGTCCACGATTCTCATTCATTCAGGTGGGTTAAACAAACTGTATAAACGCCATAATACTGTTGGTTCAAATGTAATATATTAATGAACAAGTTCATGTCATGTTGTGTCAGTACAAACATGTTCTAATTAAATTTTATTTTAGTGAAAAACCCGACCTAACGTCACCCGCGATTGTGAAGCTAACTGTAACAAGCTAGTTAGCGAATGTTAAAGGGTACAACAACAGCTAGTTTAATGTCAACCATGTCTCTATTCTCAATACTTTCTGTAATAATTGTACCACATTGGGGCCAGTAACACTAACTTGTGTGTGAGTATGAATGAATGAAAGCTTTATTTCGAACATGTGTAAAAAGAAATAGTTATAACAACAAAAGACAAAACAAAAACAAGAAAAAACAAAACAAAAACAAGAAAAAACAAAACAAAACAAAAAACACTATTTACTTAACATGTCCGAAAAGGAGTAGGAAGAAGCATAAGCTTATTTAATCCTACCCCTTCTCCAATAATCAGAGATTAATAATGAATAATCTGCAGTTGACTTCAATATTAATATAATATATATTTTAAATTAAATCAAATTTATTTACATATTTACCAACAATAGAAAACAGATCATGTAAATAAACAAATAATATGTGAAAACAACTGGTGACTATCAAAGCCCTTCTTCCTCCTAGTACCTGGTGAAAACCATGTTTTTATACCGCTTTTTGAACTGGGTCATGCTTGGACACCGCTTTAGCTCCACACTCAATCCGTTCCACAGCTTCACTCCACATATAGAAATACAAAAACGTTTTAACGTTGTACGTACATAAATATGTTTTAAATTTAACTCCCCCCTCAAATTATAACTCCCATCTCTATCAAAAAAAAAATTTCTTCATATTCCTAGGGAGTAGGTCGTTATTTGCTTTATACTAGGGCTGTCCCAAACGACTATTTTTCTAACGATTAATCTAGCGATTATTTTTTCGGTTAGTCGATTAGTCTAACGGCTAATTTATCGGTTAGTCTAACGATAATTTTTTTGACTGTTCGATTTTTTTATTTATAATAACGTATCATGTGTAGGCCCCTTAATTTCCACCTCACTGCTATGTTTAGCCAACTTGAATGCCAACATGGCCATTTAGAAGTCTGTCCATCACCACAACACATAGCTAGCTAGTAGCTACATAGCTAGCTAACGTTACTCTCGCTGCTATGTTATGATTAGCTAAATTGATGCTAACGTAGCATGCGAGCTACGAGCTACATAACGTACAGTAGGTGCGAGCACCACAATGACAATAGGCTACCATAGCTAGCCAGCTACATAGCTAACGTTACTAACACCAGAAGACAAGACATACAAACTGTGGTGAGCTACATTGCTTGTGTAACATTAGCTAGTAGCTATCCATTTTTCACTCATACACGGCCGGAAAAGTGAACAGAAATACAATGGTGACTTACGGTGCTATCAGCTAGCTAGCTAGCTAACAGCTACGGCTGTCTTCACAAAGAGCTCCAGGATGCTTTCGCTTGAGGTGCTCGTTCATTGCAGACGTACTGCTGTGATAGGCCATTTCATTTTTGCACAGTTTACAGACCACCACATTGTTTTCTTTTATTGTAAAGTACTCACACACTTTGGACGATCGTGGGCGAAGTCTTTTAGCTGCCGGCTCTGCCTCCATGTTTGCACTGGTCGCAGCCATTTTGTTTATTTACGACGCACTGACGCACATTACGCAAGTCGACGTATTGACGTAGTAGTCGATTACGTCGACGAATTGTAACAGCCCTACTTTATACATTATTTGTGCTGTTAGAAGGTGGACCAGATCCGTGAATTGTAATGTTTTTGATTTTAAGAATAATGAATTTGTGTGATCTCTATAACCGGAATTATGAATTAACCTTATGGCTCTTTTTTTGCAATATTAATAGTGATTGTAGTCTACATTTATAAGTGTTGCCCCAAACCTCCGCACAATAATTTAAATATGGTAAAAGCAGTGAGCAGTAGAGAGTGTGGAGTGATTTATGGTCCAGAACGTGTCTTGCCTTACTCAGTACTGAAATGCTTCTTGACAGTTTATTTCGGACATTATTTATATGAGATGACCAGCTTATTCTATCATCAATTATCACACCAAGAAACTTAATTTCATGAACTCTTTCAATGTCCACACCATCTACCTGTATCTGTACTTGAGTATTCATTTTATAATTACCAAATAACATGTAGTTAGTTTTGCTTAGGTTTAATGATAATTTGTTTATGTCAAACCATCTTTTTAATTTGCACATTTCTGAAGTAATCATCTCCATTAGCTCCTTTAAATTCCCCCCAGAACAAAAGATATTTGTATCATCTGCGAATAGTACTAATTTTAATGTTTTTGATACCTTGCAAATATCATTTATATAAAGAATAAACCGTTTCGGACCCAATACTGACCCTTGGGGGACGCCACAAGCAATGTCCAAGCATGACGATGAATACTCTCCCAACTTCACAAATTGTTTCCTGTCTCTTAAATAACTTCTCACCCAGTGCAATGCTACCCCCCTGATCCCATACCGTTCGAGTTTATTGATTAATATGTTGTGATTGATTGTGTCGAAAGCTTTTTTAAGATCAATGAATACTCCAACTGCATACTGTTTGTGGTCTATAGCGTTTGTAATTCCCTCGATTGATTCAGTAAGTTATATGTGTGTGTGCAAGCATGTTTTTGATATCGTCAATCGTCTCACTTGTAATAGGTGAGCTGTAACACAAATATGCCAGTGAGAAAAAGGAAAATGGACATAAGGAGCTTTTTTGGTCAAAAAGGGCAGCAGAGACACGTACAGGACACAGGTGAGGTCTTACAATACTAGTGTTTTAACAGTGCAGTTGATTTAGAGTTGAGAATAGCTAAATCTGTAATGTTTTGTTTCTAAGGAGATTGAACCAGGTCCACCTGCTAGGAAAGATGTAGATTACTACCTACATACTGTAGCTGTCTCCTTTATTAATTACCTTAATGTAATATAAGTCAATTGTATAGAAACAACTCACCAAAATAGACTATTGCACAACTGATTTGAAACCCCCCCTATTCTGTACCTTGCCATACCTTGGCTTTTGCTGAAATGACACCACTGGTCTCATAGCCTATTGGAAATGTATTGCGTGTGTGAGTGAGAGATTTTGTGAGCCTGCATGTATGATGTGGCTCTTTCTGGTACCCCAACAATTCTTTGGGGCTCTTAGTCTCCAACTGGTTGGCCACCCCTGGGGCCTCATTTATAAAAAGGTACTTTAACGTCATCTTTGACTTTCACGTAAGCACATTTTTCTAAACGGACATAAGCATTATTTATAAAACGAGCTGCGCTTGTTTAACATTGCGTACGTGCTTCCTTCTATAAATACCAAATATACTTTAAATTTAACGCAGGTGAATAGCGGCTGAATTAAGCCAAGTGCTAAAATATAGGGTAGGCGTTCGTCTGGAAGCGGGAGAGGGCAGAGAAGGGTGATTTAATGTTTGATTACTAACCAGGCAAATGCTTGTACTCAAGTTGTAAAAGAAAATAATTTCTTAACTCATTTTCTCCGCTGATAACAACATCGTTAATTTTATTACGAGCCACATTCACTTCGCATGAATTACAGTATAGGCAGTGCGGCTCACATGCCTGTAATAACTCCGCATAAACAGTAGGTAATACCCAACGTAGAGCTACGATCGTTTCCAGAGCAGTGGTATGGTTACTCTCCTGTGTGTGTTCTCTGATGCATCTTCAGGCTTCCTCCTTCACTAAAACTCTTCCCACACTGGGAGCAGTGGTATGGTTTCTCTCCGGTGTGTATTCTCTGATGCTTCTTCAGGTCTCCTGCTTCACTAAAACTCTTCCCACACTGGGAGCAGTGGTATGGTTTCTCTCCTGTGTGTATTCTCTGATGCCTCTTCAGGGCTCCTGCTTCACTAAAACTCTTCCCACACTGGGAGCAGTGGTATGGTTTCTCTCCTGTGTGTGTTCTCTGATGAATCGTTAGATGTCCTGCTTTATTGAACCTCTTCCCACACTGGGAGCAGTGGTATGGTTTCTCTCCGGTGTGGATTCTCTGATGCTTCTTCAGGTCTCCTGCTTCACTAAAACTCTTCCCACACTGGGAGCAGTGGTATGGTTTCTCTCCGGTGTGTATTCTCTGGTGAATCTTTAGATATCCTGCTGTACTGAAACTCTTATCACATTGGGAGCAGTGGTATGGTTTCTCTCCGGTGTGTGTTCTCTGATGAATCGTTAGATGTCCTGCTGTATTGAAACTCTTCCCACACTGGGAGCAGTGGTATGGTTTCTCTCCTGTGTGTGTTCTCTGATGCATCTTCAGGCTTCCTCCTTCACTAAAACTCTTCCCACACTGGGAGCAGTGGTATGGTTTCTCTCCGGTGTGTATTCTCTGATGCTTCTTCAGGTCTCCTGCTACACTAAAACTCTTCCCACACTGGGAGCAGTGGTATGGTTTCTCTCCTGTGTGTGTTCTCTGATGCATCTTCAGGCTTCCTCCTTCACTAAAACTCTTCCCACACTGGGAGCAGTGGTATGGTTTCTCTCCGGTGTGTATTCTCTGATGCTTCTTCAGGTCTCCTGCTACACTAAAACTCTTCCCACACTGGGAGCAGTGGTATGGTTTCTCTCCGGTGTGTATTCTCTGATGCTTCTTCAGGTCTCCTGCTACACTAAAACTCTTCCCACACTGGGAGCAGTGGTATGGTTTCTCTCCGGTGTGTGTTCTCTGATGAATCGTTAGATGTCCTGCTGTATTGAAACTCTTCCCACACTGGGAGCAGTGGTATGGTTTCTCTCCTGTGTGTGTTCTCTGATGCATCTTCAGGCTTCCTCCTTCACTAAAACTCTTCCCACACTGGGAGCAGTGGTATGGTTTCTCTCCGGTGTGTATTCTCTGATGCTTCTTCAGGTCTCCTGCTTCACTAAAACTCTTCCCACACTGGGAGCAGTGGTATGGTTTCTCTCCTGTGTGTATTCTCTGATGCCTCTTCAGGGCTCCTGCTTCACTAAAACTCTTCCCACACTGGGAGCAGTGGTATGGTTTCTCTCCTGTGTGTGTTCTCTGATGAATCGTTAGATGTCCTGCTTTATTGAACCTCTTCCCACACTGGGAGCAGTGGTATGGTTTCTCTCCGGTGTGGATTCTCTGATGCTTCTTCAGGTCTCCTGCTTCACTAAAACTCTTCCCACACTGGGAGCACTGGTATAGTTTCTCTCCGGTGTGTATTCTCTGATGCTTCTTCAGGGCTCCTGCTTCACTAAAACTCTTCCCACACTGGGAGCACTGGTATGGTTTCTCTCCGGTGTGTATTCTCTGATGCTTCTTCAGGGCTCCTGCTTCACTAAAACTCTTCCCACACTGGGAGCACTGGTATGGTTTCTCTCCGGTGTGTATTCTCTGATGCTTCTTCAGGGCTCCTGCTTCACTAAAACTCTTCCCACACTGGGAGCAGTGGTATGGTTTCTCTCCTGTGTGTGTTCTCTGATGAATCGTTAGATGTCCTGCTTTATTGAACCTCTTCCCACACTGGGAGCAGTGGTATGGTTTCTCTCCGGTGTGTATTCTCTGATGCTTCTTCAGGGCTCCTGCTTCACTAAAACTCTTCCCACACTGGGAGCACTGGTATGGTTTCTCTCCGGTGTGTATTCTCTGATGCTTCTTCAGGGCTCCTGCTTCACTAAAACTCTTCCCACACAGTGGGCAGCGGTAGGTCTTCTCTCCGGTGTAAGTCTGTGGGTGTGTTTTAAGGTGATTCTTCCGCCTCGAGCTCCTGTGTTGTTGATGGTTTCCTGGTGTGGTGGAGCTGGGCTCGCTGTCTGAACCTGGGTTGGAGCTCTGCTGGTCTGTAAGAATAGGAACATATACAGGGTTACATAGGCAAGTTTATTTGTATAGCACATTTGATACAACAAGGGCAATTCAAAGTGCTTTACATACAGCATTAGGATATTAAGAAAAAAAATATATAAATTAAATCTCAACATTTAACAAGATAATAGGCAATATATACAAATATATGAATTAAAGTGTTCTCTATCTAAGTATGTCTCTCAGAGAGATAAACCTCTGCACCTCCTACAAGCATCGTACCACCATACAGGATTACGGTCAGATTATCACGGGGAGTGGCTGCACGGATGATGCAGAAGAGGTTGATTATCATTATTAAAAAATAATAGTAATAAATATGCTAATATTTGAAAATGTATATACATTATATACTGTATCATAAATACACTTTATACACAGTATATACTGTATCATAAATACATTTGTATTTGTTCCATGAAAATCCATTGAGGATTACAGACAATCAAATGTAGGCTACTGCAAGTACTTTGCTGCGATAGCTATCGCGAGACCTACTGTACAGTTTATCATTCATAACTGTCTGTACATAGACATATAATATCCTATCACTACTGTGTATGTAACTGGGGTAAAACCTGTTATAGAAATAGCTTTATACAAGGTAGATTTAGAACATGTCAGGATACTGGGTAGTAGAACGCACTTATCTCGGAAAAGTCATGAAAGGAGGGTCCTGAAATTTGATCGACTTCAAAGGTAGAATTTATTTTTACTCACTAAATCAAATGACCGTTCTAGTGTTAATGACCCCACCCATGGCTGTTCTAGTGTTAATGACCCCACCCATGGCTGTTCTAGTGTCAATGACCCCACCCATGGCTGTTCTAGTGTTAATGACCCAACCCATGGCTGTTCTGGTGTTAATGACCCCACCCGTGGCTGTTCTAGTGTTAATGACCCCACCTCGTTCAAAGCTCTGAATAATTGTGTGACAGTAGAGTGCAGTAGAGTGCAGTAGAGAGCAGTAGAGGGCAGTAGAGAGCAGTAGAGGGCAGTAGGGGGCAGTAGAGTGAAGTAGAGGGCAGTAGAGGGCAGTAGAGGGCAGTAGAGAGCAGTAGAGAGCAGTAGAGGGCAGTAGAGGAGAGGAGAGAGCAGTAGAGGGCAGTAGAGAGCAGTAGAGAGATGTAGAGAGCGGTAGGAGAGGAGAAGGCAGTAGAGAGCAGTAGAGGGCAGTAGAGGGCAGTAGAGGGCAGTAGAGGGCAGTAGAGGGCAGTAGAGGGCAGTAGAGAGATGTAGAGAGCGGTAGGAGAGGAGAGGGCAGTAGAGAGCAGTAGAGGGCAGTAGAGGGCAGTAGAGAGCAGTAGAGGAGAGGGCAGTAGAGGGCAGTAGAGGGCAGTAGAGAGCAGTAGAGGGCAGTAGAGAGCAGTAGAGTGCAGTAGAGAGCAGTAGAGGGCAGTAGAGAGCAGTAGAGGGCAGTAGAGTGCAGTAGAGAGCAGTAGAGTGCAGTTGCTATTTCAATCATATTTCTCTCTTGTCTGTTTTTATTATGTTTTATTCCCCAATTTTTAAAACTGATTCACTTACTTTAGACAAATATAGTAAGTCACTTTGGATAACGGTGTTTACATGTGGCTGTCCTGTAGTCCAGGACTGGGTTAGATTGGGGAACTAGCCCTGATATATCAACCCCACACAGCGGGAGAGAGCAGGACTGTCAGACGATGCAGGTACTGACTGACTCACACTGCACTGGCAGCATTGGTTTTACAACAGTGCAATGACACTCACCAATAACAAAGACTCACCATCCATCTCACTGTCTTTCATCTCTACTCTTCCTCTGTCCTCTTGATTCACCATCACTCCCTCCTCCCTCCTTTGGTCTCCTCCATCCTCTTCTTTCACCATCACACCATTCTCCTCTACATCCTCTTCCTCCAGCTTCACTGCCACCATCTCTGGACCCCACTGTGGGCTTTTCAGGGCTGGAGAACCACGGCCAGATCCAGGGGACTCGGTGCATTCTGGTTCATACATAGTTACCATGGTTACATGAGCTGAAGAGGACCTGCGGCTGGAAACACTGGAGGCAGAAACAATGCAGGTCGATTAGACATGACAGACAAACAGTTCACTGAACTCCCATCTAGACTGACAGGACACGTCCTGCAAATGCAATAATAATATTACTGATTGCATTTGCTGTAATTTAAGGGTCTGGAAAGTAAACATTAAATGGTTCCAATTGTATTTTGTGTCCAGGAAAAATGTTAACACATAATAAACGATGAAAATAATCTTCTAGTTAGGTGTTAGCGTTAGCAGCATGTGTTAGCGTTAGCAGCATGTGTTAGGGGTTAGCAGCACGTGTTAGCGTTAGCAGCATGTGTGACTTACTGATCAGTTGTAGCACAACGGTGTTGGTCTGGTCTTCTAATTCGCTGCTGTATTTTCACAATATCAGCCGTGTTTAGTTTTTTCCCACACTGGACGTAGCACTGGCGCATGTCGTCATGACCACAACTATGTTTCCTTTGCTCAGAGGTTTGCCCTGCCGCTGTCCTTCTCTGCTGCTCCTGTAATCCAATCACTGAGCTGCTCTTGTGACCACCTGACTCAGAATGTGATTGGTCAGCTCTAGCGCGGCCTGTGGTTGGCCTTTGCTGAGAGGAATTCCTACCATAGCACTCTTCGATCTTGACCTCCTGACCTCCAGTCTTGACCTCTGAACTGCCGTAACTGTCACTATCCATGTCATTACTGTCACTATCCATGTCATTACTGTCACTATCCATGTCATTCGCTGCTTCAGAGAGGTGACGCCCTGACGCAGATCTGCTGAGCATCTCATCTTTGGCCTTTTGGTTTTTGATAAAGTCCCGTAGAAACCTGTCCCACGGTGTGTCGTACTCTTCTTTAATGTTGGGAGAGTGATGGTCCCTGTGGGTGGGAGGTGGTGGTGGTGGCTGGAGCCTAATAAGATTGTCCTTCCGGTGGTTCTGTCCTTCTGCCTCTGCAACAGGGGACCCAAGGTGTGTCCTCTGGCTCTCTGACACTGAGTAAGCAGAAGCATCCATCTCTCTGCCCAGATGGACAGTTCACAGTGCAGGGAATCCTACCAACACAGATGATCAAAATATTAAAACAGAGTGACGAATTTAATCAAAACATTGAACATTTCTTTTTCCAGAATTGGAAAACAGTAGCCAAGCTACAGTTAGGTCCATTTGGACTCTTTGACAGAACTGTTGTTATTTTAGTTGTTTACCAAAACATATTCAAGTTATAGAATGAATATGGCCTTAAAGAGCAGACTGTCAAACACCCTCTTTAATTTGAGGGTATCCAGATCCAAGTTGGAGGAATGGTTTAGATGTTACAGCTCTTTAATACGTGGCACCCTCCTTTTCAAGGGACCAAAAGCAACTGGCCCAATGACGTGACGTGATGTCCAAACATTCGCTCATTCCTGCCAAAGTTAGACTACTTGGAGGGTCAGTCGCGACGAAAGAACATTGTGATTGACGGGATTCCAGAGTCTGGAAATGAGAGCTGGGCTGAATCAGAGGAGAAGGTGCGGAAGCTCCTCTCTGACAAACTCAAACTCACAGGCATGGAATTTGAACGGGTGCATCGGACTGGAAAATCGACTGAACAGAGAGCCAGCAGGCCAATTGTTGCAAGATTCTTTAGATTCAAGGACAAAGCCAGAGTAATGGAGAAAGCTAAAGACCTAAAAGGGAACGATGTGTACATCAACGAGGACTATCCAGATGCTGTTTGCCAACAACACAAATAACTCATACCAGCGATGAAGGCTGCACGTGCGAGAGGAGAAATAGCATTCCTGCGCTATGACAAACTCATCGTCCACCCTGCATCCCAACACTCACGCAAAGGAGCGGGAGGCAAAGACGAAAACGCAGCCAAGTTTGAAGGTTCGTAACTCAAACATCTCAGGCCTACTGTGCCTGCGATGATGTTAGATTCATTTTAGGTAACTGCTTAATATCATGGACTTGAACTCTTTAAATAGGGATGCTCCGATTTATCGGCCACCGATTTAAATCGGCCGATTTCACTCCAAATGACTCGATCGGTGATCGGCAAAAATGGCCGATCGCAAAAAACGTTTTTTTTTTTTTTTTTTCCCCTTTTCCTGGGGAAGACAGATAACTGAACAGAAAACATAGGAGGACGTAACAGTATGTAAACCATGAAGGCCACGTTTATGATGTCTTTTATACAGCCATATCACTGACTTGGGCTTCAGGCCCTAACTGGGTGATAGGCCAGACTTTTACTATGCCATAAAAATGGGTCTGCGTTTGCTTGGTGCCTAATGGATCAAAACTTTTGTCTAAAAAGCAAAAAATATGTAGGCTATCCAGTCAGTAGGCCTACAGTTATGTATTTAAAAAAAAATCGGTATCGGTATCTGATAGGGCTGAATAAAGGTTTTCATAATGTTGAACCAAAGGTTAAAACAGGATACTCTGTTAATTCTGTATATGAACCTTGTACACCATGAAACTCTGTACAGCCCTGGCTCTGAGCTCTGTTAATGATTGTGTGACCCTTGTACACTGGACACTGTTTGTGAACTTTTCCTCCCCTGCTTATCAAATTTCCATGAAATGATTCGTTCTGAACACCACCCACTTTTTCTAGTACTCTGATAGGATCACAAACTGTCTCCCCCTTTCCATTCTGTATGAGAATATGAGAATAAAAGACTGACTTAACAGGAGGAGAAGATTAGTACCAATATGGCGTCTCTTCCTACAGGAGAGGCCTCATATTCGTCCTCCTTGCAAGTAAATAATAACCGTGATTGATTCCGTGTCTCTTTGTTGGTTAAAGTCTACTACGGTCTGTTTGAACTAGCGACGGGTTAGCATGGCCTGATTTACAACCGGGCTGACCAGAATATAGCATTTAAGACCAGAACCAGAACCCGACATTTTGGTCCTTCTGAAGCCGGATCTCAAGGTCGTCTGATGGGGGAAGAAGACTCGACAACGCCGACAGTCTGTTGCAACAGCCCGGGATCGAGCGAACCTGGACAAAGTCCTGGAACGTTGAATTCGGTCCAGGCCGGCTAGATGTCGAACCTTTCTCCTCCAAAAGGACGGCTGACGAGATCCAGACCAAGACATAAGCAACAAAGACCGGTAAATATAGAAACTATGAATGAAAGTGAATTATAATAGAAAAAGAAAGATTGCAATCGAAATGAATAGTCTATCTATCCTAAATTGTACAAAATAGGAGTTGTTTGACATGCAAAAAAGAATCCACTTTAAAAGACAGATGTATATCTTTTTATGCTGTAAACAGTAGACTAATGGAAATTAGACTGTGGAGTAGTTTGACATACGAAAGGAATCCACTTTGAAAGATAAATGTATATCCTTTTCGTGTTAGGTAAACAGCAGACTAAGAATGGAACTGAAACTATGAACTGTGTGAGAGAGTGTGAGAGTGAGGAACAGAGAGAGAAATGAGAGGACCCAACTAATCACAGACGTGTGTATGGTTGTGTTTAAACTACAGGGAAGTGGTTTCAGCTATAAGAGAAAAGACAGGGCAAGAAGTGAAGAGAGAGAGAAATGTTAAAGTTGTTTAAGGACGAGGGTGAGGAGAGAGAGAGGAGAGAAAGCAGGAGAAAGCAGGAGAGAGAGAGAGAAAGCAGGAGAGAGAGAGGGAATGTGTGTTTGAGTAAGAGATAAGAGAGAGTGTGTGTGACAGAGAGAGCGAGTGAATGTGTGTTTGAGTAAGAGATAAGAGAGAGTGTGTGTGACAGAGAGAGCAAGTGGGAGTGCAAGAGAGAGAGAGAGAGAGACAGAGAGACAGAGAGAAGGAGAGAAGGCAGTAGGAGACTAGGAGACGAGAAGAGGAGACGAGGAGACGAGTAGAGGAGACTAGGAGACGAGTAGAGGAGACAAGGAGACTAGGAGACTAGGAGAGGAGACGAGGAGACTAGGAGACTAGGAGACGAGTAGAGGAGACGAGAAGAGGAGACGAGGAGACTAGGAGACTAGTAGAGGAGTAGAGGAGACTAGGAGACGAGGAGAGGAGACGAGGAATAGACAGACAGACAGGAGACAGACAGACAGAAAGAGAGGAATAGACAGACAGACAGGAGACAGACAGACAGAAAGAGAGGAATAGACAGACAGACAGGAGACAGACAGACAGAAAGAGAGGAATAGACAGACAGACAGGAGACAGACAGACAGAAAGAGAGGAATAGACAGACAGACAGGAGACAGACAGACAGAAAGAGAGGAATAGACAGACAGACAGGAGACAGACAGACAGACAGAGAGACACAGAGAGAGAGAGAGAGAGAGAGAGAGACAGACAGAGAGACAGACAGAGAGAGAGACAGACAGAGAGAGAGAGAGAGGGAGAGACAGACAGACAGACAGACACAGAGAGAGAGAGAGAGAGAGAGAGAGAGAGAGAGAGAGAGAGAACAGGAAAGAACCAAGGTTAGAGACAGAGATAGAGAGAAATATTTGAAGTGGAGTTATGACACAGAGAGGAGAGCGAGAGCAGGAGAGAGGGACAGAGAGGAGAGAGAGAGAACAGGAAGCAGAAGGGTGGGGGTAGACGGACTCTGACCCAAGAAGGGGTTGGAGGGCAGTAAACCTCCATTATAATACGAATTTGGACGAATGACAAAGTTTATAGAATAGATGGGAAAATTGCATTACCACAAAGCCTCTACAAACAGCAGCTAATTTGATACATGGTCTTTTTGATGACATGTATCAAAAAGCAGGGAAATGATGATTGACAGGAGTTAATGCACATTTTCACGTATATAATTACACACAATAAAAAAATATATATATATATATATATAGTGATAATGGCGCACATTTCGTGAACGAATTGATCAAACACAGTGTCCAAACACCTGGACATTGAAGAGTGTGTTTCTCTAATGGAAACACACATGACAATAAAATTGAGACCTATGGGTTTGATTGAATGAATGAATGAATGAATGAATGAAATAAATGAAATTAATGAATTTGAAATAGTAAATGGGAGAAGGGGTTTAGACTACCCATAGTAGACGACAATAGGGAAGTATTGATTGATTGATTGAAAACTTTATTAGAAGATTTGCAGAAGCAAGTGACATGAAAGTACATAATTTTCAATTGGGGTCCTTGATACTCAATTCATCGTTATATGCAAAGACAGCAGATTTGGCAGAAACAGAAAACACACTGGTGGATGGCTATTTAGGAAATAGGAAATAGCCAGAACAAATGATCTGCCAGTCCCTTTCTGTTTCCTACAGGATCGAGAATATGACCAGATCCTCATCGACGAGATGGAAGGAGGACACGGGCGCAGCCCGCGGTGGGTTGAGCCATTTGGGGTGCTGCTGAGCATCTCAACTGCTGTCAAGATCGCAGAACGAGATGCACAAGGGCCATTGAGGGAAGGTGACATTGTTCCCCTCGAACGACGGGTGGTGGTGGAAGCCCGGGCTACAAAGGGGTTATTCAGTTAGTGAATTACGTCTCAAACCCGGTGAAGAATTCTTCAGATCCACTATCTCTTAGAATGAGGGGACCAAAATCCTCCCGACGACCCAAACGAGACGCCCGTCCAGGCACACGACCCAGTCTGGGGCAGTAATGTCCCAGATGACAAGAAAACCTGAACTATCAATCAGAGACATTTGTAAACGCATCCCTTACGATAAACGAAGCCTAGAACCGCGAAATCGATCAGATCAGACTGATGACACTCCAGAACTGAATGACTCTTGACCTATCGACTGCAGTGGCAGGAGGAACATGTGTGATGCTTGACATCACATGATTGTTTGTTGTGTCTTCCCCTGCTTCAAAGCTATGACTAACAAACTGATTTCAGGAATATTTGGAACCTAAGTACCTAACCCAATTTGAGAAACTCTAATCCAAGTTGAGATTCATGTGTGATCTGTACGGCGATGTTGAATGACAGTTAAACTAGAAAATATGAAAGAAAGTTAAAACGACCTGAATAAAGAAGAGAATGTTTGTATCGTGATAAATTATGAAAAACAGCAGGGAATGATAGGGCTGAATAAAGGTTTTCATAATGTTGAACCAAAGGTTAAAACAGGATACTCTGTTAATTCTGTATATGAACCTTGTACACCAGGCCTATTCAATTAGCGGCCCACGGGCCGCATGCGGCCCAGACGCGACCCCCGATTGGCCCAGCCATAAAAGTAGAGAAAAACGTATTTCGCGAGTGTTCATACTGTAGCGAACGGAGACTTGGTAGTGTAACTCGCCCCATGCGGGAATCGAACCCCGATCTCCCGCATAAACGACGACCGCGCTAACCATTAGACCAAGATAGTTAACTCCCTTGGTGGTGCTGTTAACGGGCCTCATACAGGATCGTTACCATACAATAGTAGCCTACAGAACGTGAATATAACACCAGGGCTCTCAAATGTCACGCATTGGGCGTGGCAAGGTGTGACGTGTGAGCGTGTGAACAGTCAACCCAATCAGGGCATTGTTTAATATAACGTTGCTAGACACACTTTAACAAACAATGCCCTGATTGGGTTGACTGTTGCTAGAGCGTTATATTCACGTTCTGTAGGCAGGCTAGCTAGAAGTCCGATATCAACTCCAAAAATGTCTTTGACTTTCTCCACCCTGAAACGCAAAATTGACGATGAAAACCGTCGGTTTAACCCTGCCTGGACTGAAAAATACGTGTTTATTTTACCACAAAGTCCAAATGCCAAACCGATGTGTTTAATATGCAATGAGTGCGTTGCGGTACTTAAAGATTACAATATTCGGAGGCACCACATGGAGAAACACCCGACTTTCCGGGCCAACTTTCCAGAGGGATCTCAGGAGAGGGCTGCAAAAGTGCAGAGTTTGATTGCATCCTACAATCGGAGCTGTACAACGATGGTACGGACATGCACAGCCCAAGAGAGAGGTACAGCAGCATCCCTTCGTGTTTCCTGGATCTTAGCAAAGAAGAAAAGGCCATTCACTGATTCTGAAACCATGAAAGACTGTATGCTGGCCGTCATAGATGAAGTGATAATTGACAGCAAAATTAAAACGAGTGTGTCATCTGCTATTAAAAACGTTCCCCTGTCAGACACTTCAAACATTCGCAGGGTTGAAATTCTTGCTACAGATGTGTTTGAAACACTGTTAAAAGAACTGAAGAAAGCTGATGTTATGTCTATAGCAGTAGACGAGTCCACAGACAGAACCGATATCGCACAATTGTGCATATATGTCCGTTTTTTTGACGGCAAATGCTTCCGAGAGGAATTGCTCGGTTTACTGCCGTTAGAAGGACACACAACTGGCGAGATAGTCTTTAAGAACATTTCAGAATTTTTCAAAGACAATGGTCTAGATATGAAGCGTGTGGGAATGCTTGTGACGGATGGGGCTCCATCCATGACAGGGAGAGTAAATGGTTTGACAGCACGCTGGTCCGCTGTTGCACCTCAGATAACATCCTTACACTGCATTGTGCATCAGACGGTGTTGTGCGCAAAACTCAGCGGGGAGCTTAAAACAACAATGGACAACGTGATGGCTACAATTAATTTTATTCGCTCCACTTCGAGCCTCCAACATCGCTTATTCCGCAAGCTGCTGTCAGAAATGTCTGCTGAGCACCACGACCTGCTTTTGCACAACGACGTCAGGTGGCTGTCCAAAGGCAAGGCACTGGAGCGTTTCTGTGATCTCAGAGAGGAGATTACAACTTTCCTCCGCAGCAGCAAGCAAACGAAGGCAGAAACACACTTGAATCGCATACTGGACGACAACTTCATGGCTGATGTCTGCTTTCTGAGCGACATGTTCAAACACCTGAATGACCTAAATGTGGGGCTACAAGGCAGAGACAAAACTGTGATTGATCTTGTGGAACAGACGCGCGCGTTTCAAATCAAACTGGACCTTTTCGCGGCCGACTTGTGCACCGGCAGAATGCTGCATTTTCCAACGCTCCGCAAATGCGTCTCATCCCCGGCACAAATCACAGATGTGATGACTGATTTCATTGCGAGGTTGAAAGAGAACTTTGCTGGTCGACTGGATGGGCTTGCTCTGCCCGCAGAGGTGATGGGCTTTGCCAGAGACCCGTTCACTGCTGCAATAGAAGGGGACTTATCCACCAGAGGAAAGGGAGTGGTGCCTTCCATCGACGAGGGGAAATTCGTACTTGAACTTGTTGACATGCAGTCATCCTTAACCATGGCACAGGAGCTTCGCACTAATGGACCTGCGAAGTTTTGGAGTGATGTCAACGTGCACCAGTTCCCTAACATTAAGAAAGTAGCAATCCATGTGCTCAGTATGTTTGGATCAACATACACCTGTGAAGCAAGCTTTTCACACATGAACACAATAAAAAGCAGCTCTCGTTGTTCTCTGACTAACAGTACTCTTCACCAATGCCTTCGGATTGCATTGACATCTTATGAGCCAAATGTCACTGCTCTTGTTCAGAATAAAAAATGTCACTTCTCACACTAAGAAAGTCAGCGGGGTAAGATTAGATTAGATTAGATTCAATGTTATTGTTTAACTGTAACTGTAACTTGTTTAATTGTGCACTCAAGGCATTGATGGTTATTTTCATTCAGTTAAAAGCACTTTGTGATGTGCCTGGGTCAGCTATGACCAAAATGTTTATTTTACAAAAGGACTTTTTTATTTATTTGTATATGTACACTTTTTTATGCACTTTGAGATGTGCATGGGTCAGTTGAGACCAAAATTTTGTTGTTTTACCTAAAAAATTAAAAAAGTATTGATATTAGGTTCTGTTCAATTACAGCTCTTTTATTGTGTTCAGCTATGACCAAAATGTTTATTTTACAAAAGGACTTTTTTTTTATTGGTATACTACTGTACACTTTTTTATGCACTTTGAGATGTGCATGGGTCAGTTGAGACCAAAATGTTGTTGTTTTACCTAGAAAGTGAAAAAAGTATTGCTATTAGGTTCTGTTCAATTACAGCTCTTTTATTGTGTTCAGTCAAGTCTTTTTGACGTGCCTGTGTCAGATGTTACCTAATTTAAAAGGAAAACTATAAATAAACTGCTTGTATTTCATTAGGCCTACATTCATTTGTGTTGGTTTGAAATGTGTCATTACCTGGTGCCTAGGCTACTGGTCGCTGAAAATGTCTGGCCCAGCAAAATTTCTTGGTTTTCAAATCTGGCCCAACTGAATTTGTAATTGAATACCCCTGTTGTACACCATGAAACTCTGTACAGCCCTGGCTCTGAGCTCTGTTAATGATTGTGTGACCCTTGTACACTGGACACTGTTTGTGAACTTTTCCTCCCCTGCTTATCAAATTTCCATGAAATGATTCGTTCTGAACACCACCCACTTTTTCTAGTACTCTGATAGGATCACAAACTGTCTCCCCCTTTCCATTCTGTATGAGAATATGAGAATAAAAGACTGACTTACAGGAGGAGAAGATTAGTACCAATATGGCGTCTCTTCCTACAGGAGAGGCCTCATATTCGTCCTCCTTGCAAGTAAATAATAACCGTGATTGATTCCGTGTCTCTTTGTTGGTTAAAGTCTACTACGGTCTGTTTGAACTAGCGACGGGTTAGCATGGTTCTGATTTACAACCAGAACCAGAACCCGACAGTATCGGTTGATCTTGAGGAAAAAAATCGGTGATCGGTATCGGCCCCAAAAATCCAGATCGGAGCATCCCTATCTTTAAATCTTCCAAACAAAGGCTTGGTGATTGCACATGTGAATATATGTAGTATCAAGAAAAAGACTCATGAATTGAACTGCCTAGTGCAAGGTAATACCATTCACATACTGGCATTGTCTGAGACTCACCTTGACTCTTCCATTCAAGACTCGGCGGTATCATTAGAGGGTTACTCTCTGTTCAGGAGGGACAGAGACAAATATGGAGGGGGAGTGGCTATTTACATAAAAAAATCATCTTTAGGGCTGTCCCAAACGACTATTTTTCTAACGATTAATCTAGCGATTATTTTTTCGGCTAGTCTAACGACTAATTTAACGATAATTTATTTACTGTTCGATAAAAAAATATATATAAATGTGTAGGCCCCTTAATTTCCACCTCACTGCTATGTGTAGCCAACTTGAATGCCAACATGGCCATTTAGAAGTCTGTCCATCACCACAACACATAGCTAGCTAGTAGCTACATAGCTAGCTAACGTTACTCTCGCTGCTATGTTATGATTAGCTAAATTGATGCTAACGTAGCACGCGAGCTACGAGCTAGATAACGTACAGTAGGTGAGAGCACCACAATGACAATAGGCTACCGTAGCTAGCCAGCTACATAGCTAACGTTACTAACACCAGAAGACAAGACATACAAACTGTGGTGAGCTACATTGCTTGTGTAACATTAGCTAGTAGCTATCCATTTTTCACTCATACATGGCCGGAAAAGTGAACAGAAATACAACGGTGACTTACGGTGGTGCTATCTTGCGGCTGTCTTCACAAAGAGCTCCAGGATGCTTTCGCTTGAGGTGCTCGTTCATTGCAGACGTACTGCTGTGATAGGCCATTTCATTTTTGCTTTTTTTTTGCTTATTTAAAAATGTTTCCTTTTTTTTTTTTACATTTACACCGCACCGACGCACATTACGCAAGTCGACGTATTGACGTAGTCGATTACGTCGACGAATCGTAACAGCCCTAGTCATCTTCCTTCAAAATTGTGTGTGGAATTTATGTGTAATAATGTAGAAGCACTGTGGGTTCAAGTATATCTACCCCACTTGAAACCAATATTGGTGGGCTGCTGCTACAGGCCCCCTGGAGCACACTCTCAGAATTTGAATGATGCATGTGATATGATTGACAGAGTTGCTGATACAAAGAGTGAAATTTACTTGCTTGGAGACATGAATGTTGACTGGCTAGCTAGTAATTGCTCCTTGAAGAATAAGTTGTCATCACTAATTAGTGCTTGTAATTTGTCACAAATAGTCTCCATGCCAACAAGAATCTTTACCAATTATGCAGGATATACTTCTTCAACATGCATTGATCATATTTACACCAATGTCTCTGAGCACTGTTCAAAGCCAGTTTCTTTGCCAGTAGGATTCAGTGATCATAATATGGTTGCTACTGCAAGAAAATCAAAGATTCCAAAAGCAAGCCCTAAAATTGTATTCAAAAGGACATACAAAAGTTTTATTGAAGACAATTTCATACATGATGTTGGAAATTTAGATTGGAATGATGTGTACACTGCTGATGACCCAGAGATGTCTTTAAATTTTTTCATGAATGTTTTTATGGAACTAGTTAATAGACATGCCCCCATGAAAAAGTTCACAGTGAAATCCAGAACTGCCCCTTGGATTGATGAGGGTATGAAATGTTTAATGAAACAAAGGGATGAAGCTAAAAGGGTGTCAGTAAAATCTTGTTTACTAGATGACAGACTAAATTATTGTAGATTGAGAAATCTGGTAACTAAATTGAACAAAACCAAAAAGAAGGAATATTATAAGCAAAGAATAAGTGATGTTAGACATGATGGTAAACAACTTTGGAACACTCTGAATGAAATCATGGGAAGAAGGAAAAATGGGTGTGCTTCATTTGTTGAAGCCAATGGGATGTTCCTAACAAAACCACTAGATATTGCTAATTACTTACTTTAATAATTTTTTTGCAAGTAAAACTGACAAATTGAGACAGAACATGTGCTGCACCAATTCCAACACTTGTAAACTAATAAGCAACGAAATAATGAGGGGTAAGAACTGTTCATTTGAATTTCAATGTGTTGACGCTGAGGAGGTTAGGAAGTTGCTGGAGTCCCTCCCTGCCAGTAACGTGCAGTGAGGTCATTGGCTGGGTAGGCAGTGAGCTATTTAAAAAAAATCATGCGAGTAACGCAGCAGCCAGACTTCAAATGGCATAGCGCATACTATAAAGGCAATCAATAGCCCTTATATCTTTTAACGCAGGCTCAAAACTCACTTCTTCAAGAAGTAGGCCTACTACCAGGATCCTCCCTGTTAAGCACCTATTGTATTTTTAGTTTGCTATTCTTCATTTTGCCTTAAAAAAGCAGTACACTCCTACGTTAAATGCAATTATTGTAAGTCGCTTTGAATAAAAGCGTCGGCTAAATGACTGTAATGTAGGCTAATATACTATACTATAAAGTCAATCACATAGCCCATATATACTATACTATCAAATAGCTGGTCAAAAATGTGAAATGTATTGTTATCTCATAACTACACATAGCGTAGCGCAACAGCCTGTATGGCATTGCCTACATTCACCTGCATCTCAACAGGATTTACAGCAGCACGCAAAACAGCTCAATGACAATATAAATTCACCTGCATCAACAACACAGGATTTACAGCATTTGAACCGGCACGCAATAGCCTACATTATCTTAAGCATATGTAACATGCGTAGGCAAATGTGCGGCTAATTTCTCATCCTTTTCTGCCATCAAATGTAAAAGTTCGACATAATTCCCACGATTGATGGAGCTACTGCTGGGGAAATTTAGAACCGCGGCGCGAACAGCAGAGGATGCCGCTACGGCAAGCCAAACGCAAACTGTCAATCATGCTGTCAGAGGCAGCCTGCACGGTGCCTCAACGTCCATCAATGAAGACAATGTGAGAACAGACTACGCATGCGCAAACCTACGAAACTGTTGGTCTATCACTTCGCATAGCACATAGAGGCACAAGCACAGTCTGCCTCAGCCTCTCGCCAGCAATCAGCTAGCTTTGGGAGCAAACTCTCCTGGTGCCAGGGCATGCATTATATTTTTAAAACAACACATTTTACATCATTTAATTTTATTTTAACAACATTTTTACACATTAAAGTTAAGAATAATGAGAAAAATAAATAAAAATATTTTAAAAAGACTGATATTCTTTTTCTTTCTTAAATGCCTGGGTGAGGCACTGCCTACCCTGCCTCACCTGACTGCACACTAGGGCTGCAACTAACGATTATTTTGGTAGTCGGCTAATCTGTCGATTATTTTTTCGATTAGTCGCGATTAGTCGTGTGGCCGCGGCAGTGGCCGCGGGCTCCAGTGCATGTTGTACCTCACCTTCTCAAGTCTGCACACCTGTGAATGTCACCCTGTTGTCCAGTCTCTCTGGCTTAACATACGTTCCCATTGCAAATTCAAATAATGACTCATGAAATATTTGAATTTGGACCGTCCAAAACATTTAATACATACAATAATCAATCTTTGTTTCAATGAAACAAAATAAATCATAAACAGATTTATGCTTCTGCGTCACACCGACGACGCGCACCTTCCCCAGAATCTCAAAAAGGGGCTAGTGCTACGCAGAACAACGCAGACCGCACTGCACGTGATTGGTCCGCTTGGTAGCACGTGACTCTGACATGTTTCTGACTGCCTCGTCGGCCTGAATGCGCAAGCGATGATAGAAATGTTGTTTACGTTTTCTGTAATGAGCAGGTTTGAAAAATTAAGATAACCGTCGCATTATCTTAGTTTAATATAATTTCATGTTTCATGTTAATGTTACCTTTTTTATAACAACCTTTAAAAAAAAATGTGTAAAAAAAGTTTTTTTTTTACACTTTTTTTAAAATAAAAAATACGATTAGTCGACACAAAAATTCCACGTTGGCGAGTTTTTATAATCGACATCGTCGATTATGTCGACTAATCGTTGCAGCCCTACTGCACACCACTGCTCCCTGCTTATGGTTCGGCGGGTACTGACAACCTAGACAGTAAGATATTGAAGATAGCCGCTAATCACATTTCTGGGCCTATAGGTCATATATTAAATAGATGTTTATTAAGTGGAATGTGTCCTGGATTGTGGAAAGAGGGTAAAATTATACCACTGCCAAAGGATAGTAGAACAACTTTCAGTGGACCCAACAGTCGTCCTATAAGTATTCTTCCTGTACTCAGCAAAGTCATGGAAAGGATTATTTATGTTCAGATTCAGGACTATTTCACGTCAAATGGACTAACCACCAAATACCAACATGCGTACAGGCAAGGCCATTCTACCTCAACTGCGCTCACACAGATGACCGATGACTGGTTAGGAGAAATTGATAACTCAAAGGTAGTGGCTGCAGTGATGCTAGACTTCAATGCTGCTTTTGACGTCATTGATCATGAGCTGTTAATTAGAAAGCTCACTTGTTACAGGTTCACACCTCCTGCCATTACCCTAATTAAAAGCTATCTCTTTGCAAGAACACAGAGAGTGTACTATAATGGCAGCTTATCGAATAGTAGCAAATTAGGTTGTGGTGTGCCTCAAGGAAGTTGTCTTGGACCACTCCTCTTCTCTACTTTCACTAATGATTTGCCTTATGCTATAAAAAGTTCTTGTATTGTGATGTATGCCGATGACTCGACAATTTATTATGCAGCAAATACGTATAACGAACTCAATCAAGTTCTTTCAAAAGAATTAGAAATGGTGCATGAATGGATTACATTGAACAAGCTTGTTTTGAATATATCCAAAACTCAGAGTATTGTTTTTGGGTCTAAGCACAAACTGGCTTCTATGCCTAAATTGAATCTATATATAGCCACGGAACCCATCGAACAAGTGAAGAAAGTTACTTGGTTTGGTCATTGATAACCACCTGTCATGGTCAGAGCATATAAATAGAATCATTCAGAAAATGGGTGTTGGCATTCACATCACAAGACAATGTGCACCATATGTACCATCTCATATCCTGGAACAAGTCTGTAGATCACTAGTTTTAACTCACCTGGATTACTGCTCAGTGGTGTGGGCCTCGGCCTCAAAAACAGAACTATCTAGATTACAAGTAGCTCAGAACAGGGCTGCTAGGCTCGTTCTAGGTTGCTCTTCTAGAACTAGCATTCATAAAATGCAGTCTAGCCTATCGTGGCTTAATGTGGAGAAAAGGCTAGCCTCAGGCACAGTGACATTTTTTTAGCAATACACTGCGAACACACAAACCTGAGTTCCTGCAAGATCACATAGTATTTTGTAATACTGTTCATAGCCATAATACCAGGAAGGCCGGCAATGGTGACATTATGAAAGCCCACCCAAGAACACATTTTTTTAAAAGAACAGTGCTTTATAGAGCTAGTACGGGGGTCGGCAACCTGCGGCTCTAGTGGCTCCCTGGAGCTTTTTCAAAAATGTATGATATTATTATTTTTATTTTTATTTTTTATGGTTTCTGTAGGAGGACAAACATGACACAAACATTCTTAACGTTTTCCAATGCTGTAAAAATGTGCAGAATAAATATTACATTTCAACATTTCTGTCAACGAAGATTTGCGTCATAGCTGTGGTGCTATTGTTATTGTGTACAGGACACCGCAGTCACGGTGCCAGGCAGGTGGCTGTTGCGAACAAACCGGCGGGTGTGTGATGGGCCATGTACAGCGAGGCACGCTCTCTCACTTCCCCTCCCTGAGAGAGTTCAAAGAAGCCCATCACGATCACACACTCAACGGTGATTATTTACAAGGTGCTATCGTTGATATGCAAACTGCATTTGGGAGCAGATTTAGCGAGTTCCGAAAGGAAAAAATGTCACTATCTTTCCCTGTCACACCCCTGGAGATTGACCCGTCCTTATTGAACACATTCCCAGGAGTAAATCAAGCTGACCTTGAAATGGAAATGGCCGATATAGCTGACAAAGATTTATCGGTGTCCAAGTTGAAAAGTCTGACAGCCGAGCTTGAAGACGTCACTCGCCAGAAAGCCCAGCTTGCCCAAAGCCACAAATGGAGCGAATTTGAAAGCCTCCCAACACCCGAGAAACTTGTGTTTGAAACATGGAATGCTCTTCCTGACAGTTATAGGAACATGAAGAAATATGCATTTGGAGTATTATCCATATTTGGATCAACATACCTGTGCGAGCAGATATTCTCAAACATGAACTACATCAAATCCAAATACCGCACCCGCCTCACAGATGAGAGCTTGCAGTCCTGCGTGAAGATTAAAGTTACATCTTACATGCCCGATGTTGAGAAGCTGTCCAGTGAGGTCCGAAAACAGAAGTCACATTAAACGGGTAAGAACACAATCCTGTCATAGGCACATATTTAGTAACAAAGTGGCTGTTTTTATTAGTGTTGTTCCGATACCGATACTAGTATCGGCATGGCCACCGATACGCACAAAAATGCTGGTATCGGTATCGGCGAGTACTAACTTTTTTTTTTTTTTTCTTTCTTTTTTTTTTAAAGTACTAAAGTTATTTTGTTTGTAAATGTTCACTTGCTGTTGCACTACTACTACGACTGTTTTATATCTTAAATGGATATTGCACTGATTGGCATCTGTGAGAGCCACATTTCAGGTTTTATAAGGGGTTGATTTTCTTGTCACCATACCAGGTAGACAATAAAAAAAAGTTCTATAGCATTCACTCTCTGTTGGTATTTTTTCCTGTTTTACAAAGGTTTTGAGCAGTGCCAGACTAAAGGCCGGTTTAGGCTTCTGCGTCGAATTTACGTGCGTAGCTTACGTAAATTCTTACGTAGGTCTCGCAATTTACACTTCTGCGTAGGCCGCGCTGCAATTACACCGTCACATCGCTAGGTGGCAGTGTGTTTTCAGCCCCTGTGCTGTGCCTCTTCCGGTTAGGAACTCAACGGAGCTCAAAGCTCTAAGCGGCATAATAGCGATCTTTTTGTTGTTATGTTGTTGTAAATAAAAGTTCTATGATGCATTGAAATGACATTAAACTAAGATAATATGATGGTTATCATAATTTTTCAAATCTTTATTAATACGTAATTGACAGGTGAATGACATTTCTGTCATGACTTCCGCATTTTGGGCGACGAGAGAGTCGGAATCTTGTCTGAATCATGTGCTACCAAGCGGACCAATCACAGAGCTTACGGTTACGTGCGCTCTGACGCGTGGATAGATTTTTTGAGAGGAGCACGTCCAGGCTACGCACGTCCACGCGGGACTACGTAAGCTTACGCGTAGCCTACGGCGTCGACTTTACGCAGAAGCCTAAACCGGCCTTAAGTGTTAGCAATCATTTTACATCGAGGTGAGTATGCGGCTCAAAAAACATGTTTTTTTGTTTTGTTTTTTCAAACGCCGTGGTATCGGATCGGTACTCGGTATCGGCAAGTACTGCACGGTCAGGTATCGGTATCAAAAAATGGTATCGGAACACTAGTTTTTATAAAGTGATTTCAGATTTTTGTCAGTATATATTTGGAATGACACATAGGGATATTATTGTGTTTTGTTGCTCAGGTCCGAGGATGTCAGCGTTGTGTTGTGCGTGTCAAAAGAGAAGAGGATGCTGCTGTGTTTTACCCTTGACTAGTAGTTCTGTTCAGTTCACTTCAGTTCTAGCACTGACTTACTTGGCATTGGCAGAAAACTAAAGAGAAGAAGATAATGCACAGAAATCGAACTTAAACTGTATTATTTAAATGTAATATACTTTACCTTTTCAAAGGGCTGCTGTTTTATTGTTTATAATTGCAGGCTGCGTTTTAACTGCAGGCTGCGTTTTATTGCACTGTTTGCTCAGATAAGGGGGAAAAGAGAAGAGGATTGTATTGTATTCGACTTATGTTGTATTCGTATTGTATTATTGAGGGTTGAAGAGGACTGCATTTTATTCCATGGGGAGGTCTGAAATTACAGGAGGCCTATGTAGCCCAGCTACTAAAGTGAGCTATGAGCATTTCAATAAATAAGTCCATTTAATAAATAAGCATCATTTCATGGTTATGTACACGGTTATTAACATTGTTATACGTTTATAATGTGTACTTGTTTACAAGCTCTAATGTGAGTTCGCTCATTGGTTATATGTCATTCATTCATTTCTTTATTTCATTGGTCCATCGGGAAGAGCTAGCCAACTGTAATGTATGCTGAGAGAGAGGGGGCGGGACTTTGTACTAATAGCATTAGGTTGCACTAAGTAACGTGTCAGAATGTTTGAGGACATCGTCGAGGAAGTAAGACTTGTGTATGCTGTGTGTATTAACAATTCGGGAATCAACGAACAGTTATTCTTTTGGATGTTGGTGCACATTGAAGCTACCAGAGGTAAATACATATGTCTGGTGTTTGTTTATAAGCTACATCTACTCGTTGTAGTATGTTATATTTGACTGTAGAGCTAATCGCGGCTAGCGGTTAGCTTAGCATAATTACGTTAGCATGTTGCTAGCCTTTGCTGAGTGATAAATTGTTTCTAGCTATATCAAAACGAAATAGCTATTGGATTTTGTAGCTCAGTGTATTCTGTTCATTCAGAATTGGAAGTCGAGAGACCAAGCAAAAGGAGAGCTCTCCGCTGGACTAACACGGAGACCGTTTCCAATCGCCTGGGGTAACTCGAGACCGTCCATTGAATCTTCGCGTCAGTGTACTTCAATCATTCTCCTGCGCTCGTATTTAAATTTAGCATTTAGTAAATAAATATATACCCTTTGGTATTTGCATTTAAAGCCACTGTGTTGTGTCATAAACAGGTAATAGGCAATTCATATGATATATTAAAACATAAATACATTAAAAGGATTAAAAAGGAAGTCCTATTTAAAATACTTCCACATAGTTAATGGAGGCACTGATCGTCATAATTTGAATAGTTTATTATTACAGGTAATACAGGGATTAAAGCAAAAAAAAATCTCCTGACTGAAAATGTGTTCAAGCCAAGTCATATTCTCATTTTAACCTCCACTATATGTTTGTATTTTATAACGTTAGCGTTTTAAGGGAAGAAGATTCTTTTGAACAGCTTTTCTATTGCCAGTTTGCTTTTATGTGATACGCTCGGCGGAGAGGGTGATTGGCTGCCCTTTGCCCCCCCTTGAGGCCCTGTTTAAAAGTAGGGCTTTGGGGAGGGCCAGGAAGATCATGGCTGACACCGCACACCCAGGACACGGTCTCTTCGCCCCGCTCCCCTCAGATAGGAGGGTGCGGTCCCTAAAAACTGTGAAGGCCCGACATACAAACAGCTTTTTCCCCACAGCCATCCGGCTCCTAAATGCCGCTGCCCCCCCCCCCCCCCCCCCCTGACCTGACCCCCTATCTATCTACCCTCCCTCCACCCCCACTGGACTGTCTGGATATGAACACTTGAACACTTGATCTCTGCACTTTATATTTATATTAATTATGACTCTTGCACTTCGATGTTGGTTTGCACTGTCTTGTCCTGTCTTGCACCTGTCCTGCTGTAAACCGTGCTCCATTGTTCCAAACCAAATTCCTAACATGTTTACATGTCATGGCAATAAAAGTCTTCTGATTCTGATTTATGTGATATCAATGCTGTTTTCAATTCATGAAATAAAATTGATACTTATTGCAAGGGTTGACTCTGACATACAAATAATCAGATAATGGGTGTGGCTTAGACAATTAGGGGGAGTGGCTTGTATGAAAGTGGGTGTGGCCTGTCGGTGGGGCCGAGCCGATTCGTAAAATATCTGAACCGTGTCTGTGGCACTTGTGGTTGCTGAGCTAAAGTCCTTTAACCTTCCTTTAACCACTAGGCCGGAAAAGCCTTCATTAAAGTGGGTGGCTGCTGCTGGCGTACGTTTGGGCCCAGGGAACGGGTATGGAAAGAGTCACAGTCACCAAACTCTACACACTCCTTGATTGTATCCCTACATTGTACCAAATCAACTTTCAGAGTCCTAGGCCATTCCTGGGAGGCCTTGCACGCGAGCTAGCGGGAACCTGTAGGGAGCTCTAATGCTTGATGTGAAGTACCTAGTGTAAAAAGACATGTTCTCACACGTACAGGGGTACAGGGAGTACAACATGTTGCATGTTCATGCCATTAGGGTTAGGGCTTCCTAGGGTTTCCTAGGGTTAGAGATGCATTTGGACTTCTGGAGTACCTCCACTACTTTCAATGGGTTCTGAAGGTCTGAGAGCAAAGGGCTTTCTACCAGGGGTAACTAACCCTGGGTAGAACCTTGGGTTCAAATCTGGAGTGTGTGGGACCAAATGTGTAGATGTGGTGAGCTAATGAAGCTCTTTGAGATTGAGATGAGAAAAGGGCGCTTGTCTCTTTAACCCCCAGGAGGGAGTTAGCGATTAGCGATGTTAGCTTAGCGCCAGTTTAACAGAAGTAACTTCACTTTTAACATGACTTCGCGTGGTCGTAGCGGGCTGGTTGACGGCTTAAAATGACCGTGGAGACCTGTAGACCTTATCCAGCCATAGTCTTGTGTTTCTACCCCGGGGCATAGCCGGTGTTATTCACGGACAAACACTCCGTAGTAGAGTGGTTCTAGTACACTGGACATATGTAGCCAATTGACGGAAATCCGTCGCGACTTGGAAAAAATTGACGGAAATCCGTCGTAGCGACGGAGAACTTATACCGCCACTTATTTAAAATAGAACTCAGGCCCCGCCCATATGGCAGGGGTTACACCTATTAATATGCACGTTCCATTTTGTTGTTGTTTTTTCGAATCCTCAAAATAAAAATCCCATCAAAAATGTGATTTCTTTATTGTAATTCTATAATTTCATCAATGCAACGAAACATAATACATAAATATTGTAATGGAAGTTAAACTTAAAGCACCGTTGTACAGCAGAGTAGTCACGTGGTGCGTCATTCTCTCCAGGGTGCGCTGCAGCGAAAATAAACATTTAATCATGAATGCTCATTATGTATTTGTAGCCTACCTAGTCATTTTTTTGATAGTAGGCTAATATAGCTAATATAGACACTTACAGCATGTGTTGCCTTCATTATAAGGCTTATATAAGGCTTGAATTTTTTTGCGGCTCCAGACAGATTTGTTTTTTGTTTTTTTGGTCCAATATGGCTCTTTCAACATTTTGGGTTGCCGACCCCCGAACTAGTACAATTTGGAATGAATTACCTCTTGATATCCGCCAAGAAAAAAGTAAAAGGTTATTCAAAAAGAGACTGAAGAGGCACCTATTAAGTGGCTGATGACAGGTAGCTGTTTTATTTTACTTTGTTTATTTTGGTTGATTCCTTTTTTCATCGAAGAGATGATTGCGTTAGGATCATGTCTTTATATTTTAATGGATTAATAATATTTGCTTTTTTGGTCAATTTTTATTTATTTTAGTTTATTTTGTTGTATTTACTACTGTATCGGGGGGATAGTGTGTGAGTTTTGGTGACATCTTGTGGTGGGGATGAGGTTGGAGGATTTGACTGGAATCGAATATGGCATTCATCTGTAGGCCTATGTTTGAAGGGACTGAGTGTGACTTTAAGTGACATCCAGGGGTGAAGCTGAATGTTCCATTGATTTACAATTAATTCAACATGGGGTCCTCCACGAAGACACCCGCTCATTTTAAGGCCAGGAAAATGCTTTTGTGCATTGCATTATACGCAAATTAATACAAATATCATGTTTGATTGCTGCCGGATCTGTTTGTCTTGTTTTCACCACTGGATGTCGCGGAGGGTCACGCATTGTCCCTTTAATGTATTATATGTTGTATTAATGTATTAGATGTTTGTCTGTTGATTATATGTGGACCCCAGGAAGATTAGCAAACTGCTACGGCATAAGCTAATGGGGATCCTTTTAACTCATTGACTGCCAAAGACGCCAATTGGCGTCTTATAGAATAGTAACGTTGACTGCCAAAGACGCCAAATGGCGTCTTTGGGATTTTATTTTATTTTCGCGGGGATCGCGTTATTGACATGTTCTACACCTAGCGAGTGAATTTCAGACTTGGGTGTAATGTATTTCGGTCCCAGATGGGGGCAGTAGTTCGATAAAAGCCTGGAGAAGGAAGTGGCTTGCTGTGGGTTGTAGTAATGGCGAAACGGATCAGGGTATGTGCCAAACGCGGCGCGGAGCATTGCGGCGTGGAGCATTGCGGAGCATCGCGGCCAGCGCGCGACTCTTCAAACAGTTCAGAGTCGGATGATACAGAAAAGGTGCAGAATTTTTTTTTTAAAAATCTGCAGAAAAAGCTCATTTTCTCTGTTTATTGGTCAAAATCTGGTGTTTTTGCTGAAACCACCCTATGTTCTACGGCCGATTTCTAAACACTCAAAGAGGCTAGAAACAAACTTTCTTTTTCTGATGAAAGAAGAGTCTAAAGTTTTGGTAGATATGTTCAATGTTTATGTAGTCCGAAAAGTCAATATTTGGTGGGTCTTCAAAGTTCAGCGAAAATGCCCCAAAAGTCTGGCAGTGTGGAGCTCTCCGCTCTGAACATGGCTGGCAGTCAAAGAGTTAAATAAACAAATAAACAAACCCATTTATGAAGTGAAAATAAGGAAAATGTTTATAAAAAAACATTTATTGAATCTATTAATCTCTGTTTATAAAATGATATGAAAATGTTTTGAGGGTGTAGCATAGCCTAGCGTTACTGACATGCTGGACATACCCTCACTGCCTTACAAAGGTCAAGAGCTATTAGACTCTTTACTCACAACATGTCATACCGGATAACTGGCATGGGGAAATGTTAGAAATGAAATAAAACCTAAAACCTCTCTAACCCTAACCCATATATTTAAATATAACAAACAATATGACGTCATAATAATATGATTGTTATGCGTTGAAGCATTTTGTCCTAAACTGGCAGTCAGCCAATGTCATCCGGGATAACAAGCAGTCTGGAGCAATTTGATGACATGTTATCAGTAGGGATGTCCCGATCCGATACTGAGATCGGATATCGACCCGATATTGGTCCTGAATGCTGGATCGGAGATCGGACCAGAAAAAAAAAAGGCTCCGATCCGATCCTACTGTCATCCGCAGTCAAACTTATGTGTATAAGCGATGAGAGAATAAAAACAGTGAACAGAAACACGTGTCGCAGAAATCCTTCACGCAAGTCCTATATGCGCTTAAAATGCGCATAGCGCTTCACGCGAGTCCTATATGCGCTTAAAATGCGCATAGCGCTGCGCTGTGTGCTTCCGGTTTCATTACAAAGAGGTTAACCCTATGTGCCTGACGTCTAACAACATTCAAATTACTCTAACTTCATATTTTTTCGGATTTCAATGTATGACACATCATTTGAAAGCTTATGATCCGTAGTTCCAATCCACAACACGTCGCATTTGTTGCTTTAATAAAGGCTGGCAGTCTTTAATTTAACTGTTGTTGGTGTGGACTATATACTGGGGAGGTA
Organism: Nansenia antarctica; assembly: GCF_963989245.1. NCBI lineage: Eukaryota > Metazoa > Chordata > Actinopteri > Argentiniformes > Microstomatidae > Nansenia > Nansenia antarctica. The sequence continues at coordinate 7,085,206 of NC_137688.1, read as the reverse complement.
TTTGAATGAATGAATGAATGAATGGTCTTTATTGTCATTGCTACAGTACAGGTACCAAACAACGAAATTTAGGAGGGGTGGCTCCCCTGGTGTTAGGAAAAAAAAAAAAAAAAAAAAAAAATATTCAGGGGTCAAAAAATTTATACAAATATCGGATCGGTATCGGTATCGCCGATACCCGAAGCCCAGGTATCGGTATCGGTATCAGTAGTGAAAAAGTGGGATCGGGACATCCCTAGTTATCAGACAGGACGTTACACAATGATGACATGTTCGCCTTGCGAATCAAGACAAACCAGGTTCACTTTATTTCCTTTATGGTGTTGTGATCTATTCCAAACAAGGTAACGAGTAGAACCTCTGAGTTCTCAGACTATTTATCAAACAAAGGAACAGCTGCTGCTGGTGGTGAGGGGCTGGCTGAGGTGAAGAGAGCCTCACCCCCTGGCTCCACTCCCCTATTTGTAAACAATGATGTGTAAATACAGTTTCAAATAATATCCCATCACCTTTACTGTAGAAAAGCCCACGGTGCGAAAACTAGGATGATCCACATGATGTCATTAGGTTATAGGTCACATGATGTCATTTCAGGTTATAGGTCACATGATGTCACTTCAGGTTATAGGTCAGGGGATAGGGCTCAGAATACAAGAAGCCATTTTGAGATGACCACATGGCTTTAACAAAGGGTCGTAAACCCTACCCCCCCCCCCCCTCCCCTAGCCGCCATAGTCAGGAGGGTCCTTATAGCAAAAGGCAAACTATACAATTTATACGGTTTATGTGTGCATGTGTGCCAAAATCTACTACAATGGCGCTACGTGTGGACACGGGATTTCTAGACGTTATTTGCGTTGATGGCCTTCCATAGTGGAGAAGCGCCATCAGTACCTCCGTGTGCTGCAGACCAGGCGACACGGTCACGGACATAAACTGATAACAAGTTCCGCCAACATTCTATAGTGTTATATATATATATATATATATATATATATATATATAACAACATTGTATAGTGGACAGAATAGCCTATCTCTGCAGACAGAAGTGGTCAGAAGTAACATGTTATACAGTGAGGCAGCGAGCTGAGACAAAGGCTTTTACTGACCTCGGCTCCGACACTCAGAGTCTCCCGTTCTCCTTGTTGACTGTTGAGATGTTTTCCGCAGTAAAGGAAACCAAATACAGAGATGTAACTATTCTAACCGTTCTGGTTCTTCTTGTTCTTTTGGGTTTAGCGGCAGCTCGCATCCCAGATGTTTAGTGATGTGTCCTTCCGTGTCGAGTACCGAGGCACATGTTTGTGATGCGTGTATCGAGGCATGTGTTGATGACGTATATGGTGAGAGGCATGTGTTGATGACGTATATGGTAACCTGTCGGCCGTACCACGTGACCGATTCAGGAAGTGGCTCGGATTTGGCGCGAGACTCAAAACATAAAAGGGACAGGTAAATATATAGATACATAAATGAATGTATGAACAAATGAATGAATGAATACACACAGTATAACGAAATTCATTTCTATATTTATTTATTCTTTTACGCATTCATTCTTTGTTTTCCACTTTCATTCTTTGTTTTCCACATTCTTTTCCACATTCATTCTTTCTTTTCCACATTCATTCTTTCTTTTCCACATTCATTCTATCTTTTCCACATTCATTCTTCATTCTTTCTTTTCCACATTCATTCTTCATTCTTTCTTTTCCACATTTATTCTTTCTTTTTCACTTTATCAGATCTGTATGCAAATATCTGGGGGCGTATCTTGCATGTTGTCCAAGCCCCTACGCATTTTCATTGGTTGATACCCCGAGTGACGTGTGAAAGCAGCGACGCAGTTATCATCACAGCCTGTTCACACAGCCTGTTTCTCCCTATCATTTCCATGGAATCCCAAACTATGTCGACATCCCTCAAGCTATTCCCGTGTTGTCCCCTTTCACACATGTCGGCAATGGTCTATACTAGTCCATCAGCACTCATGACATAACTGTACGAATGTGAAGATTATCAACGATATTGCAGGTGGAAAAAGCGCTAAGCACTGAACTGAGTAGAATCTGCATCTGGCTAGCTGACAATAAACTATCAATACACCTAGGTAAAACTGAAACCATCCTATACGGATCCCCATCTAAACTCAGAAAGGCTGTAAATTTCAAAATAAAAGTGGGTAACATTAATATCACAAGAAAAGAGGATATTACATACCTGGGCTCCATCTTAGAAGCAAATCTTTCCGGAGATAAAATGGCAGCAAAAGTAATCAAAAAAGTGAACCATAGAACTAGATTCTTGTACAGGATATCCTCACTTGTCAGTAAAAACACACTGAGGACCCTATCAGGAGCTCTCATTCAATGTCACTTCGACTATGCCGTAACATCATGGTACTATAGAACCACAAAGGCCCAAAAAACAAGACTCCAGACAGCCCAAAATAAACTGGTTAGGCTTTTGCTAGGCCTCAACCCTAGGACACATCTAACCGCTGCTCATTTTTTGAGCCTTGATTGGCTACGAGTAGTTGACAGAGTGCAGCAGCTTGCACTGGGCCTGGTCTTCAAGATACGCTACACCACAAAGACACCCAAGTACCTGTCAACATACTTCCAAAAAGTGAACAACGTCCACACATACAATACCAGAGGAAGCTCCACGAACCACGTTCAACCGCGTTGCACCACAAACAAGGGGTTAAACTCGTTTGCAAACTATGCAGTAAAAATGTGGAACGCCCTTCCTATAATCTTAAAGGAGTGCAAAACACTGCCCACCTTCAAAACCACTCTCAAAAAACATTTACAGGAGGCTGCAATCCGTAACTGGACCCTCTAAATCAAAAATCAGATTAAAAGACCCGAACTACCCACTGTACATACTTTGTGTTTTGTCCCCCGCCCCCACCTGTGGTGTATGTCCCCACCTGCCCTACCCGCTGTACATACCTAATGTTTTGTTATATTGTTCTTCCCATGATGGATGTATGTTTATCTTGTAGATAGTACTAGTTATTTGTCTGTATTATCTTGTAGATAGTACTAGTTTTTTTTTGTCTGTCTTACATGTAACGATGAATTGAGAATCAAGGACCCCAATTGAAATAAGCCAGTGGCTTTCTTGGGTTTTTATCCTGTTAGTTGACCTTGTATGTAATATGTACTTTCATGTACCTACTCCTGCAAATCTTCTAATAAAGTTTTCAATCAATCAAAAAACGTTTAGGACTTGTGAGGCAGATTTTTCAGCAGGGGATCTGACGTTTTTGGTGGTCATGCATTTCAGCCTAAATCTAGCAAGGCAGACAGGTGATTGGCCAGGATGCTGGGATATTGGTATTTGAGATAGCCAATCATATAACATTAGGTTTTCTTTGTGCTGCAGATAGGTGACTGGACAGGATGCTGGGATATTGGTATTTGATAGCCAAAATGTGTTTTTCTTGCTGGCACGATTTGTTAAAGGAGAAGATTATTTTCTGCCCATATTGCTGGAGGTCTTATTAAAACACTACTTTTAGATTCAACTTCTGTCTTTACCCTTTGGGATGACTGAATAAAATAAATAAAGCTGCTCTCATAACATTGTGCTTATAATAAAAGACGAACATAAAATCCAACGACAACAACCAATCCAGCCCCTGCTCATCGACGGAGAGAGCGTGGAGAGAGTCTCAACCCTCCGATTCCTGGGACATCACATGCGGGATGACCTGACCTGGAAGGACAACACAAAAGGCACCATCAAGAGGGCACAACAGCGGCTATACACCCTGAGATGCCTCAGGAAGGAACACAACAAGCAGGAGATACTGGTGGCCTTCTACCGCGGCGCGGTGGAGAGCATCCTCACCTACGGCATCTGCAACTGGTTCTCCAGCTGCACAACAGCGGAGAGAAATGCGCTACAGAGAGTAGTGAGAACAGCACAGAAGATCACCGGCGCCCCCCTCCCCTCTCTGGAAGAGCTGTACAACACACGCTGTCTCAGGAAGGCCTCAAAGATCTCCAGGGACCCGACCCACCCTGGGCACGTACACTTTACCAGGCTGCCCTCGAAAAGGAGGTTCAGGACCCTGGCCGCGAAGACAAACAGACTGAAGAACTGCTTCTACCACAGGGCCGTCCAGGCCCTGAACACAGCAAAGACCTAAGTTCTGGGCCCTGGACAGTCTGGACGGATTGTATGGCAGCTGCTGGACTGAAAAAAAAATATGAAAAAAAATCAGGTGTAGTGCTGAGGCACAAACATGTACATTTCAAGCCTGCAAACTGTGACACTTTAAATAACGTGAAAAAATACTATTGTGCAATATGACAACCCTAGTTGACTATCTGTGCAGTATAGTACAGTGGATTGTGTACATAGCCTTTATTTATGTAAACCAGCTCCTTACCTTCTTGTGATTTTTTTTTTCTTTTTCTAAAAGTTTTTTTTTTCTTCCCTTTCCTAACACCAGGGGAGCCACCCCTCCTAAATTTCGTTGTTTGGTACCTGTACTGTAGCAATGACAATAAAGTCCATTCATTCATTCATTCATTCATTCATTCATTCATTCATGCATTCATTCAACCCAATCGTCAGACTGCACCAGCAGCTATCTCCACAAGGGGGCGACAGTAGCCATGAAGGACAGAGAGAGCAGGGGAAGCAGAGAGGAGACTGGCTGGCTGGCTGCTGATCTGGTCCGGTCTTTCCTGTTCCACTTGGCTCCGTTCCTGTCCCTGACCCGGGGGGGCCTAATGGGGCCGGAGGAGGAAGGGTTGCGAGGGGGGTTGCTCTGAGGCGGGGAGTAGGGGCCATAGCCTGGCCAATCATCACTGTACCTCTCGCTTCCGTCGACACCCCCTGACCCACTGCCCTCCTTGCCTACAGACAGGGAGATGACAGGTGATAAGTGGGAGTGGGAGTGTGTGTGTGCGCGTGTGTGTATGCGTGCACGTGTGCGTGAGTGTATGTGTGTGTGAGAGAGAGTGAGTGAGAATGACAGCAAGAAAGCGAGAGAGATATAGCAGTGAGAAGAGTGACGGAGGAGTTTCGAGGGGAGAGTGGGAAAGAGGGATTGGTAGTAAACACGAGAGACAAAACAGGGAAAAGACACAGATTGAGTGAGAGACAGAGAGAGAGGGAGGGAGGGACAGAGAGAGAGGGAGGTGAAGTGAGACAGAAGGGAACTCACTGTCCATGAAGTCAGTGTCCAGGCCGGCCTGGGCTTGTCTCAGTCTGTTGGTGGCCACCCTGAGCTCCATGATGAGCTGCCTGGTCCTCACGTCAGGCCTGGCGATGTCGACCTCCACCTCTGGGTTGTTGATCTGACTGACCAGCCCGTCACCTGTCACATCTGGGAGGTACCTGTTAACACACACACACACACACACACACACACACACACGCACCCGCACATACACACACACACACAAACACACAAACACACACACACCCGCACACCAATAGCATGTACCCATTAACACACACACGCACACACACGCACACACACACACACACACACACACACATACACTAATATCAGCATGATGCAGCATGTACCCATTAACCTGCCCACAGACACACACCAAACCAGCATGTCCTCAAGTACGCGCCTGGCAGATGAGCACACGAGACACACACACACACACATCTCCGTCTGTCTCGTCGCTCACACGTTCCTTCCCTTCCTCCCATCCTCCCATCATCTCACACACCTCCCCCTGGTCTGTCATACACACAAACACACACACACACACACACGCACCTCCCCCTGGTCTGTCCGTTCCAGCATCGGTCTTCGTTGGTGACGTCGGCGGTGGCGTTCTCGTCGTTGCAGATGGTGTGTGGGAGGGAGACCCAGAAGCCTCGCATGGGACGAAGGCGGTCCTTCAGATCCGAAACCTGGGGCGCGGGGGGCGGAGATCTGTCACCAAGATCCCTTCTTCTCCTCCTTACTTTCCCGTCTGTCTTCACTGTATCTGTCCAATAAAATAAAATATGAGTGGGACTATATTAATATAATAAATGTAAAAATCCCTATGAGAAGTCATCAGTTCTCCAGGTCACTGCAGCGCATTGGAAGAATGGAGCTCAGCAGGGGGCGCCAGGCCTCCACTGTCCAACCCAGCCCTGTTGACTCGCATCGTACACGTACAGTGTGTGTGTGTGTGTGCTAATATGAATGAATGATGAATGGACTTTATTGTCATTGCTACAGTACAGGTACCAAACAACGAAATTTAGGAGGGGTGGCTCCCCTGGTGTTAGGAAAGGAAAAAAAAAAAACTTTTAGAAAAAAGAATAAAATCACAAGAAGGTAAGGAGCTGGTTTACATAAATAAAGGCTATGTACACAATCCACTGTACTATACTGCACAGATAGTCAACTAGGGTTGTCATATTGCACAAAAGTATTTTTTCACGTTATTTAAAGTGTCACAGTTTGCAGGCTTGAAATGTACATGTTTGTGCCTCAGCACTAGCTGCCATACAATCCGTCCAGACTGACCTGGGCCCAGAACTTAGGCCTTTGCTGTGTTCAGGGCCTTGACGGCCCTGTGGTAGAAGCAGTTCTTCAGTCTGTTTGTCTTAGCGGCCGGGGTCCTGTACCTCCTTTCGAGGGCAGCCTGATAAAGTGTACGTGCCCAGGGTGGGTCGGGTCCCTAATAGACTCTGCTGAGAGAAAATTGTGTGTGTGTGTGAGAGAAAGAGAAAGAAAGAAAGAAGCCAGAACAAAAACAGTAATAGACTATGTTGAGAGAAACACAAACACATTGTGTGTGTGCGTGTGCGTGTGCGTGTGTGTGAGAGAGACAAAGAAGCCAGTAGAGCACGGCTTCTCCTGGTACAGTACAAGTGCTTGAGGTTTGAACGACCCTTATGTTATGTCTCCCAGGCTGTCCCTGATTGAGGAAGATGAGGATGAGGTAGAGGAAGAGCCTGAGATCGATTACTTTGAGAGCGATGACTCTGACAGAGAGACCTCCATCACACTGGTACGCACCAGCCCACTCAGATCCAACCATGGACTTCAACAAGACAAATAACAACATCTATTCATACTAGTTAAACAAAAAAAGGAAAGAGGGCGTATTTGGTGCTCTGACCCCAAAACGTTTACACCCCACTATCTACTCCTGTGGTCTCTCACCTTTCATGTTCTTTCCCTCTTTTTCTCCTCAGCCATCCACCCGTCGATCCACCACCAGTTACCTAGAGGGGCTGTTTGAGTAAGAGAGTGGACGCCAGTACTATTTGTAGGAGAACACAGTTCTTGATAACTCCTATCAGTTGAAGGGTTAAATGATGCACTTGACTTTTTGTTGTTGTTGTTGTTGTTGTTTTTGTGTTTTTAATGTTAAATCAAATACATGTCTTTGTTCTTGGGATGAAACATTCTCTCAGGAGATTTTCCTTGTTTATGATTGTTTTTCCTTACAGATTCAGATTTATTAAACCATTACACCTTTCTGAGCATATTGACAGTGGTGGTGTCTTGAAAATGTGTTTGATGAAGGTCCAGATCATAAGACACGGAGAGATAAGAGATTCACTTACTGACAGATAAATAGGTGTGGGGGATATGTGCAAGATTAACACTTTTTGGTCAGCCTGAGTAGTGTAAAACTGGACTATGGGAGTAATTTGGACGTGGCAACCCTAGTGTGTGTTCATGCATGCACATGAGATGCTATGGTCATGCTCACATCATCATCATCATCATCTTGCCTACGTCAATCATTCTGAGGAAGCGAGATATTTCCTCATTGAACCGTCACAGATCTGAACTATGCAAGGTTGCAAGTATTGTTTGCTTTCATTGTACATGTGTGCCCAGCATGAGATCAGGGGGGTATTCATTCCATCAATGTCGCTAAAGGAAAGTCCTGGCATATTTTTTTATTTTCCTTTAGCAACGTTGATGGAATACCCCCGGGCCGGGGTAGTGTCATAATGACACTTTGTGAAGACAGCCCAGCCCCCCAACCTTAATCCTCGGGGGTCACAAAACAAGTCCTCTTTTCTTATTGCTCTTTTCTAAACCAAAGATTTGCCATTTTGTATGAAGTGAAAACAGAAAAAAACACCTTTCCAACTGACACTGAAGGCTGACTCGTTCCCATAGCAACACAGCTCTTAAGTCAACCTTAGCCAGGGGGGGAAGGTGGCTAACTTTCTAACCTCAAAATAAGTCGGTCTTAATTGTTATGCAACAGGCAGTCTTAATTAGACTGGTCGAACCTGAGAATAGACCGGTCTTAATGTATGTTTATGCAACTGGCCTCTAATGTGCGTCTTAGTACCAATCACAACTTTTCGCGCCACTACGCACTACTTTACTGTTGAGTCACGTGACAGGCCAACGACCGCGGTTCTCCCGCCACAGTGAGGCCACGCCTTGAGTAAGAGAATGACCCGTCTGATTGGTTACCGGAGACGGCAGACTCGCGCCAGTTTTGCACAGGCTGCATTCGTCAATTCGATCTTAGAACGCTGGAGCGCACAGTGGTATCAACGTCATAAAGGGACCAAGACATCTGATTGGACAAGAGGCATTCCTTGAGTGGTGATCAGATTTCCAGAGCGAATTTACGAACGCACCCAAAGCGTCCTGCAACTCGGTGAATGAATTGTCTCCGGTGACGGTGTGAAGACACGAGAAACATCCGTTTTTAAATTTGAGCAAAGTAAATACGGATTGTACAAGTCCCGTTAACAAGTATATCGTCACCTGTGATCGGCAAGCATGGCCCCTAAGGATTACGTGGCAGAGAAAGGTAGGTGTTGTTTTCCCGGCGTTCCTCATCCAGACAGTGTGTGGTTGAGTTGCTGCCACTGTTCAATGAACACAACATGCAAGCGACCGGCTGGGGATGAAGAGCTCTGTCATGTTAGACGATGCCTAACTAATAACTTAGCTATCCTTCTTGACTTTGGATTTCAACAACGGTGCCACGTTTGCCCACTTTTCACCAGGGTAACTAATCCTGTTGGCCAAAACCCAACCCCGTTTATTAAAGCGTTTCATGAAGCACACACCGGACTGTCAAAGTTATAAAAACCAGTGTCTAGAACTTTTAAGTCTACTTGCGTTTAGCTAGAAACGTTGCTAGGAGTCTAGTCCGACTAGAAGGTTTAAACCCGAGCAGCATTCTTTGCTTGTCTGGCTTCAAAACTACCCGGATGGAAGTTGCGATGTCCCTCGTCGACATCAGACAAAGAATGAGGCTGGAGGAGCACATGGGGATGGTAGTGGGGGGTTGTAGTAGTAGTGGAGCTGGAGAACTACTCCAGTTACAATGGCGATCGGCAGTTCAGCCATACTGTCACCAAGATTATAATAAACCCATGCAATGTCAATCGTTTACAAAGTATAGTAAATTGCAGTGTGCACATTTAGCTCAACTTCTGTAGCTGCCAGTACTGCAGCAGCATTGTTGCAGATGGACATGGATGTTGTTGCATAACCAGCTACGACAGCAGAGATTTATCGATTGAGCAAAACCACCCAGGCTGGCGTTTTAGTGCCGTTGTCCAGAGAGACGCTGTAATCACACAGAGTGGCCATGTTGTCACCATTTTGGAAGAACACACAAGGGCTTTTATACGGGACTACTTTACGAGCGCAGGGATGCGCGGAGGATTTCTCGGGTGACGAGGCCACGGAGCCATGTGCTGCTTTGTTTACAACAACATCCACTAAAACATCCCGAACGCGCACTTATGGAGTTGAGATGCACATTTTTGGCTCGAACGGGAAAGTAAGTAAAGTTAATCTTATTGTTGGGGCTTAAGTACTGCTTTCGTTTTACGAGTCAAATCCAGACACTGGTGCACTCGTTACGGTTCGTGCCTTTTTTTTTTTAGTGGGGGTTATTTTTCTCCTAAAAATGGACACTGGAGCCAGGAGCTTGGTAAACATTTACATGAACCTAATGCTTGTACTGTACTGTAGTGTGTGTGTGTGTGTGTGTGTACACTACTGTAGTGTGTGTGTGTATTATGTGTTAGTCTCTCTGCCCTGGTCGCCTGGTCTCACTTCTGCATGTGCGAACCACCAACTGGCCTTGAATTGAGATGTGAATATTATTTGGACAAGTACAGGACAAGATGCTTTTCTGTGTGTGTGTGTGTGTGTGTGTGTGTGTGTGTGTGTGTGTGTGTGTGTGTTGTGTGTAGGATAACAGTTTATACATATGAAAAAGGCATGCATGGCCCGTATGGCCACAATGGAGGCTGCGTTCGTCAATCCGCTCTGAGAGCGCCGGGGCGCACACTGGGTTCATTGTCATAAAGGGACCAAGTCGTTTGATTGGACGAGAGGCGTTCCATGAGTGCTGATCAGGTTCCAGAGCGGAATTTACGAACGCACCCGGAGGTTCCACGGTTCACACCCAGATCCTCTGCCCTGTCCATAACAACATTTATCCTACATTTAGCAGACGCTTTTATCCAAAGAGACTCAGAACAAGGACATTTGTCTGAAGTCAGTGAATCATCTGTACATAAATCAGTGCTAGAAAAGGGAAGGGTTATTGTTGTTGTTTATTTATGTATTTATTTGTATTCATTATTGTCCTAAACGCCACTGTCTTCTCTCCCTCAGAGAAATGCAAGAAGTTTCTGCAAGAGTTTTACAGCGAGAATGACTCTGGGAAGAAAGTGTTCAAATATGGAGCTCAGCTTGTGAGTAGAGGACTGTTATATATTCCACACCTTTCTGCCCCCCAGGGCAGATGTGTACTGAATCCTAAATAATTAACAACTCTCTAGAGTCCATTCACACATGATGGAGAATGTTTCTAGATGTTGTCCAGGTATGGGTAATAGTAATAATAATTGATTACATAGATTGTGTCCATTGTTTAGCATACACATAATCACATTATTAGATGTTTATTGCACACATTCACCAGCATTTTGGATGTTCAGGGTGGCTCATTGTAATGTTTTAACTAGGATTGTTAGTACAGAGCCCCAGTGACTAAGTACGTGTGTGTGTGTGTGCGTGTGTGTGTGTGTGTGTGCGTGTGCGTGTGTGTAGGTGTCTCTGGCCCACAGAGAGCAGGTGGCTGTGCAGGTTGACCTGGATGACGTGGCAGAAGAGGATCCAGAGCTGGTGGAGAGCATCTGTGAGAACACCAAGCGCTACATCGGCCTGTTCGCCGACGCCATCCACGAGCTCCTGCCAGAGTACTGCGAGAGAGAGGTACAGTACCCTCTTACCCACAATGCACTTGGTACGCCTGAGAGGGTTGAATATTGGGGGGGGCAATCCGGAACTTGTTTACACCTTCCAGATACCGTTGCACCTTCCTACACAAGTGCATATGGGGTAGAGACTGGGGGTTCAATTTGAGACGTTTTATTCTCTGACACCCCCAGCGCGCGCTGTTTCATGCGATGAGACGGACTGCCTCTTCAACACACGAGTCCCTTGATATTATATCGGTTGCCATGTCAGGTTATTGATGATTTATGGCCATTTGAGTACGAGTACACCTGTCAGAATATGTCCTTACTTCTAGTGGGGTAGTGGTGGTCTAGTGGATAGTGAGTTGGACTTGGGATCGGAAGGTTGTGAGTTCAAATCCCGCCTGAAACCACACCACTACTAGTGTGCCCTTGAGTAAGGCACTTAGCCCTCAGTTACTCCAGGGGGAATGTCCCTGTAATTCGTAATTGTAAGTCGCTTTGGATAAAAGCGTCTGCTAAATGGCAAAATTATTATTAATTATTAAATTACTTCTGTGCTTCACGCCCATGTCTCCTCTACCCAGGTGGTGGCTAAGGACTCCCTGGACGTGTATCGAGCACTGGCTGATGATGGAGCAGAGGGGACGCGACCCCGCAGACACCCGGGACCCCCCGCAACCAATACCCATCTGAGCTCATGCGGAGATTGTAGGTTCATGTCCACATATTCTCCTTGCCTTTGACTGACTGACTGACTGACTGACTGACTGACTGACTAATTGAAACCTGTATAGTAGACAAAATATATTTAGTTATTAATATTATGTTATTTCCCGTATGCATGGATGGTGCTAAAGTGGAAAACAATATATTATGGTCTTCGTTTTCTGTAACCGTGTATACGGAAACAGCAGGGGAATGACAAGGTTTCTCAATGACTTAGTGATGTTGTGTGTTGCTAATTTAGAACTTAAGTATACCCCGATGACATTTGATTTGTTATACGGTATGGTTATCATCTGGTCCAAGACATGGTTGATGATTTTTTTGAAGTTGGTTGAATTGACTTTGTTGTGATTATAGAGGGATGGGTACTGTGGGGAGGGGAGGGAGGGGGTCTGAGTGTATGTAAATGACTGTTTTTTTGTGTGTTTTCGTTTTCTTGTATTTGTGTTAGAAAAGGTGACTAATACAAATTGATCACCCCCCAAAAAAATAAGAATATTTCGAAAATGTCTAAATCACAAGGCAAGAATCTTAGTGGTTCTCCCATCTCACACCAGTTCTGTCCCCCCCCCCCCCCCACAGTGAGCTGTACTTTAAGCCGCCCAGCACCTCCAAGCCTAAAGTGGTCCGTGACGTCAGGGCCGAGAACATCGGCCAGCTGGTGATGGTGAGGGGGATCGTGACCAGAGCCACGGAGGTCAAACCCATGATGACCGTGGCCACGTACACCTGTGTCTTAAATGTTTTTGAAAATAGACATGGGTCATTGAAAGTGCTTGAATTCCCGTCTCTCTCTCTAAAAAAAAAAAAAATATATATATATATATATATATTTTTTTTTTACTTAGCTCCTCTCTGTATTGCTTAACTTTACACATATTTCACAATATATTGTTTTGCTCTGCTGTGTTAGAGAAGGCAAGAGACCATCTAGTGTTCACACATTCAAGCCTCTCTTTTTAATTGTTTCTGAGGGGATAGTTCCTATTATATAAATTCTCAACTAGATCTGTCTCAAACGATGCTGTGTTGGGCCCTTGAATTTGAGGGAATTGAGTCTTGAAAGTCCTTGAAAGGTGCTTGAATCTGATGTTTCAGAAGGTGTGGGAACCCTGATCACAGAAACCTAGTAAGCCACTTAGGCACGGCATTAAACTACCGTATTTTCCGGACTATAAGTCGCGCTTTTTTTCATAGTTTGGCTGGTCCTGCGACTTATAGTCAGGTGCGACTTATATGTCAATATATATATAATTTCATACTGACTGACATGAACCAAGGAGTAAACATTACCGTCTACAGCCGACAGAGGGCGCTCTGGGCTTGTGACAACTATATGCTGCTCCTATTTCCCCTGAAGAAGTTATCTAAAACATTAGCTTGTTGAGGCTAAGCAAACGGTAGCTTGGTGAACTTGCTTACTGGTAACTTGCTTGTTGGACTCGCTGGCTTGTTATGTTCATTTAGCCTATTCAGCCTCCCAGGTATGTTCTTTATGCTATTGTGTTGCTGAATAACTGTTAATGTGTTATGTTAACATGCCTGACTTCTATTCAGCCTGTTGTTCTGTGTCCTATTGTGTAGTTGAATAAACTTGCCTTTCCAGATTACATGTCTGTTCTTGGTCTTGGATTTTGTGAAATATATTTCTAAATAAATGCGACTTATAGTCCAGTGCGACTTATATATGGTTTTTCCTCTTAATGTTGCGTTTTTTGCCTGATGCGACTTATACTCCGGAGCGACTTATAGTCCGGAAAATACGGTACTAGATGGGTCTGTGTGTAGATATGTCTGTAGACTTGGCATCTAGTGTAGACGGTGTTTTTAGTTTCTCCTGCTTCACTCATTCCTTGTACTAACTGCACACTTTTATTTTTATTTTTTATTATCACATCCAATCCCCAACCTTCATGCCCATCATCATGTGTCCCAGTCAAGAGTGTGTCACCAACCGGTCCGGAGGCAGGCTCTACCTGCAGACCCGAGGGTCAAAGTTCGTCATGTTCCAGGAGCTGAAAATACAGGAACATGTAAGGCCTTTATGAATGATATGCATGGCCTTTATAAATTATATGTATGGACTTTATAAACGATATGTAAGGACTTTATGAACGATATGCTCGTGTTTTGTGCGTTTATGATCTGCATTTGTACCTGCTCTCTCAACAAAGTATTGACTCTGTCTCTGTGTCTGTGTAGGCACTTTGTCCACCTGTTGGCCAAAAACAGAACCCTGTCTGTCCCGCCCCAGGATGCCCATGAGTTCCTGAGCCAGTGCCTGGACCAGCTGAAGGAGGACGTGGAGAAGGTGAACAAGAGCTGGAGGAGCGAGCCAGCCATGTCCTGGGAGGACCCCCCCCCCCCAGCAGGTGGCCCCCCCTGGAGTTTGAGGTGCAGCACACCATCACCTGCAAAGGGTGAGGCCCTCCCCTGTTTGACACTCGTCCCAAAGGGTCTTGAATCTGACAAAAAAAACAAAGGGAGTGTCTTCAAGATGGAGAAGCTAAAACCTCAGCTAGCAAAGGAGCTTTTCATAGTTTCCAATGTGTCTGGGGAAAGCTGCGTTGTAGTAGTGATGTAAGCCTGTTGTGCCAAATACTCACTCCCTGCATATACTCACTCCTCGAGTCTCCATGCTTATGCGTTCGCTTCCGTTCAATACAGATTATTTAATTTACTTAAAATTAGTGCTTGTACCACACCACCATACCAGAACATCACAATACGCTATCGCATTGTAACAAACCAGTCCGCAAAGGGCTCTGTCGGTTACCAGGAATCTAACCTAGAGAAATCAGCCACGAATGTCCTAATACATAAATAATAAATGTATTACTGTTAGCTATTACGTATATAATTGCTATCACCTACTAGTGCCATTCTGAGGTTAGCATTGCGATGTGTTCGTCTTAACGTTTACAAACTAAAATATACAATAATATTTAAGTTGCTCCTCTTGTGTGAAGCGAATGCATAAGCACTCAGCGGCGAGTGGATATGTGGCACAGCAAGTTCATTACATTCTCAACCGAGTTCGTTCCTGTTTTGCCCGATTCATTCTCCATTGAGAGCGGAATTACCAAATTTTTTATTGTGCATTTTTAGTCGTAATGTAGCCTCATTAGCCTACATTGTAGCCATCATTATAGCATTTCGTTTGTGTGTGTGTGCACAGTGTGTGAGAGAGTGTATGTGGGTGGGTCCTAGTGAATGAGAGACTATAGTTGACTACCCTCTGCCAATGATTCCAAGTTGATTGGAAGCAAGTGCTATGGCCTACATGAAGCTGCCTTCATAGTTTGTAACGCAGTGTAAAAACCATGATCTTGTTCCAGTTGTTAAAAGGGTGGCATAGTGCACACTCTACTGGTGGAGGTTGAGAAAAGCTTACGGCACCGGGTATTCCCAAGGCGGTCTCCCATCCAAGTACTAACCCGGCCCGACCCTGCTTAGCTTCCGAGATCTGGCGTCTTTTCTTTTTGGTCTTTTATTATCAAAAATACATTTGACATAATAATCAATTTCATCATCGTCTGTACTATTTACCAAAGACAAATATACAACATGACAGTAACAACACAGTGTGACATGAAAGACAACACAAACTGAGGGACTGACATGAACTAGCAAACAAAACATCAAAGACCAGGTAGCATGCCTGTTACATTCTTGTCTCTAGGGTGAAAAGAAGTAACAAAGTACCGATGTTAAGGGTAAAATAAAGATATTTATTTGTGCCATGACAATCATAGTTCTTTGGCAATAATGAAAAGTAGAATCAGAACCAACCAACAAATGCCTTATAATAACAAAAAAAACAATAAACTTTGGAAACAACAAACAAATGCTTCATAATAAATAAATAAAAAACAAAGAACACATCCCTAGGATGGTTTGGGCTCAATCAAAATAACTCAGTCACTATGTACAATCTTTAAAGTTCAAAACTCAAAGTAACAACCAAAATCTATTCAAAGTATCAACAAAAATCAATTAACCAACTCAATCAAGGTACCATTTGGTTCTGTAACTAATCATAACAGCAGGGCCGGCCTGTGGGACTGGGGAGTGAAGGCGGTGTCGCCCATCAAAAGAAGAATGTGGCCAGGTACTAATATATGTGAAGGCACACGATTTGTCAAAGTGCAGTTCAATGAATTTGTGAAATCACTTCCATATTCGACTAGGTTTGACACGGAGACTGGCCCGGACTTCTTCCGAGTTATTCCATCCGGGTAGTTTTGAAGCCTGACAAGCAAAGAATGCTGCTAGGGTTTAAACCTTCTAGTCGGAGACTACTAGCAAAGTTTCTAGCTAAACGCAAGTAGACTTAAAAGTTCTAGACACTGGTTTTTATAACTTTGACAGTCCGGTGTGTGCTTCATGAAACGCTTTAATAAACGGGGTTGGTTTTTTAGCTACCATGCATTGGCCAACAGGATTAGTTACCCTGGTGAAAAGTGGGCAAACGTGGCACCATTGTTGAAATCAAAAGTCAAGAACGATAGCTAGTTATTAGTTACGCGTATAACATTACATAGCTCTTCATCCCCAGCAGTGCCTGTCGCTTTGCATGTTCTGTTCATTGAACAGTAGCAGCAACTCAACCACACACTGTCTGTATGAGTAACGCCGGTAAAACAAAACGTACCTTTCTCTGCCACATAATCCTTAGGGGCCATGCTTGCCGATCACAGGTGACGATATACTTGTTAACGGGACTTGTAAAATCCGTATTTACTTTGCTCAACTTTAAAAATGTAATGTTTCTCGTGTCTTCACACCGTCACCGGAGACAATTCATTCACCGAGTTGCGGGACGCTGTGGGTGCGTTCGTAAATTCGCTCTGGAAATCTGATCACCACTCAAGGAATGCCTCTTGTCCAATCAAATTGCTTGGTCCCTTTATGACGTTGATACCACTGTGCGTTCCAGCGTTCTAAGAGCGAATTTACGAATGCAGCCTGTGCAAAACTGGCGCGAGTCTGCCGTCTCCGGTAACCAATCAGAACGGGTCATTCTCTTACTCAAGGCGTGGCCTCACTGTGGCGGGAGAACCACGGTCGTTGGCCTGTCACGTGACTCAACAAAGTAGTACGTAGTGGCGCGAAAAGTTGTGATTGGGACTAAGACGCACATTAGAGGCATAAACATGCATAAACATACATTAAGACGGGTCTATTCTCAGGTTCGACCAGTCTAATTAAGACTGCCTGTTGCATAAAAATTAAGACCGACTTATTTTGAGGTTAGAAACTTATCACCTTCCCCCCCCTGGCTAAGGTTCACTTAAGAGCTGTGTTGCTATGGGAACGAGTCAGCCTTAAGTGTCAGTTGGAAAGGTGTTTTTTCTGTTTTCACTTCATACAAAATGGCAAATCTTTGGTTTAGAAAGAGCAATAAGAAAAGAGGACTTTTGTGACCCCCCGAGGATTAAGGTTGGGGGGCTGTCTTCACAAAGTCTCATTATGACACTACCCCGCCCCGGGGGGTATTCCATCAACGTTGCTAAAGGAAAATCAAAAAAAGGTCTATCAAAAAATATGCCAGGACTTTCCTTTAGCGACATTGATGGAATGAATACCCCCCTGATCTCATGCTGGGCACAAATGTACAATGAAAGCAAACAATTTCTTGCAACCTTGCATAGTTCAGATCTGTGACTGTTCAATGAGGAAATATCTCGCTTCCTCAGAATGATTGACGTAGGCATGATGATGATGATGATGATGATGATGATGATGATGATGTGAGCATGACCATAGCATCTCATGTGCATGTGTGACACTCACAATTGTGTTGTCACAATTTTGTATATATGGTATTGTATTAATTTGGTAATTATTTGTTGCAATGTTCACCTCCCGCCAATAGAGGGCGTTTATCTTTTCAGAGCTATCGGTACAACAAGACTGTTGCAGCGGGCTCGTGTCCTCAGATTAGACAGCCTGCTAAACAAGCAAAATGATGTCTCCTGTTTTATTTCGTCTTTCTACATAAACCAGATCCCTATACGTTGCTGGCCCCGCCCCTTACCAAGGCGGGACCTGTAACAATTCTTTGCGCCCAACGTGGGGCGGGCATCAGATGACCGCCTGGGGATGCTCGTCATGGCAACTACCAACTCAAGCCCACAAGTAGCCAGACCGGCTGACGTCCGCCTGGAGGAGCTCGTCGTCCGTGCAGCTACCAACCAAAGCCCATAAGTGAACTGACCAGCGTGGAGGAGCGAGGGGTGTGCGACTGAGGCAGCTACGGTGACTAAGTGAGGAACCTGGCTGGAAGAGTGCAGCACTCCAAACTCAAAGACGCCTGGGACTGTGAACAGTAAAGATGGACGGAGATGGCAAGGTAACCGCAGGTGGCGACGAAAGAAAGAAACTGGTGTGGCAGATAAAGAAGGGACTCCACCAGCTGACTGGGGAAGAGATCTTCAAAGTCGTCCAAAATATCCCACAATCTGATGAGTATGCTAATATTAAGGAGGGTGATGAGGAGAATTGTTTTGATTATATTTGTACTTACCTCCATAGCGAACCAGTGTTGGGGTTAGAGGATCAGGGGTTTGCACTGTTACTACAACTGAATGATCTGGTGCAAGAGTTAGTTGTGCTACGTCAGCCTACTACTGTAATGTCTGAACCGATAGGTAATGTGAAGGAGGTTGATGTGTTTACACCTGCACCCATACTCACCTCACCAGCGGTCACTCTACCTATAGGAACAGAACGCAGTCCTGCTGATACGTCAACACCTGTTAAAGCAACACCAACATCTCACCCTGTTAGAGTTGAACAAAGCAGTGCAGACACATCTCAAGTTCAGTTAATTAACAGACCAACACCTGAGTACCAGACTCTGATGGCTAACTACGAGGCTTTAGGGAGAAGGCTAGCTGAACTTACAGTGAATCAGCCTCCCACATCCACACCTGATAGCCAACACCCTCTGAGTACTAGTCACACGCCTACCGGCACCAGGAGTGACAATGTTGTCTCCATGAGAGATTTACCATTACTACGCAGAGAATTTAAGATTCAAGGCGGTCAGGTTGGCGACAGTACATCAGACATAGGGTTTAACAGTCTATGCAAACAGATAGATGAGGGTATCAGAGTCAAACATACAGAGAATGAAGTTATTCAAGGCGTGTTACGCATAGTTAAACCAGGACAGTTTAAAGATATGCTCATCAACAAAGATGACCTGACTATCAGTGAACTTAATATTATTAAGTTAATGCAGTGTATCAGCATTGCTTATTTGGGAATGATTTAACACACGTGGTGGTTCAAATAGTGATGCTATGCTATGTGTCTTTGTTCTTGGGATGAAACATTCTCTCAGGAGATTTTCCTTGTTTGATTGTTTTCCTTACTATTTTAGATTTATAAAACCATTACACCTTTCTGAGCATATTGACAGTGGTGGTGTCTTGAAAAATGTGTTTGATGAAGGTCCAGATCATAAGACAAGGAGAGATAAGAGATTCAGATGATTCAGACAGTCCACTTTGATTCAGGCTGCGCAGAAAGGCAGCGAGTTATTATGACCGGAGAACTGAAAAAAAGCATGTGTCCCTGAACGCTCCGCCAATCACTGTGAGTAAACTGACTCTGAGAATGTCCTCACGTCACATTTTACCGTAATACCCTATATGTTGGTTGAAGTGCAACATCTCAGCTTTCAGGGACAGTTGGATTTTTTTCGATAGCACAAACCGTTTAGAAATTACGGTAATTACAATGTCGGGTGCGGATTTGTGCCGGTGGCGGTACATTCGGCGCAGAAGTGGTATCTATACCAGATAAATAATAACCATTTGCTTACGTAATTTTTCGTTTGTTTACATAGTCTGAAACTACAGATGGTAAGCTTTCAAATGATGCGTCATACATTGAAATCGAAAAAAAAATCAAGACGACACGAGTATTTGAATGTTTGTTTGTATCATGTTTTGCTCAAGAATGGTGACTGCTAAAAACGCTGCTACTAACGTTTCGTTCTAAAACGAAAGTATTGTAACGTCCCCACTTGGACAGTGGTTGAAATAATGACAGATAGCTTCTCTCATGTAATCTGTGCGTTTAATTGTAAACTATCTCATACACAACTTTCTTAGTTCACCCGAGCTCTCTCTCCCAACGGTCTCAATAACACACACAGCATCACAGGGGTGCATTGGCACACAACACAGTAACAGTGCGAACATGAACTCAAGCATTAATGAACATTAATGAACAGGGTTGTTCTATCTAATTTATTATGTTTGTGTTATGCTAATAAATGTAGATCCACACAGGTATACAAACTGAGATCCGTTTACTGTCAAGTGCCATTCATTCTGACAACACACACACACAGTCGTAAAGCTCTAACAGAACGTGACGTCGTAAAGTGCAACAAAGTGCTGCAATGACATACTGTCGTACATAACAATATTGGTATTTGATCACCTTCTATATAAAATCACCTGCTCGGCTTTAATGACTTAACCGCTATTTAAGAAATTATATTTGTTTTCGCGTGCATGCGTTTTATGCGCGCGCACGCGGGGAAAAAAACGCGCAAAGACGAACACCCCGCCACTAATGTGAAAAATCCTGGAGGAAACACTGGAGGGTCATCCTTTTTTGATACTGGGGCCTCTGCGAAGTACAGCTGAACTTCATTTCTCAACATTTGGATCTTTTCGTCCTCCTGTGACTGAGGCTTCTCCCTCGTCCTCAGTCTGACTGTCTGTGTCAGACTGAAGGAGGCTGTCCAGAGCTGACTTTTCCCCTCTGCCTGTGCCTGGAACATTGGTCTTATTCTGCTGATGTGTCCCAGGCTCCTTTGCTTCTTTGAGAGCAAGCACTTCAACAGTCTCCTGCATCCTGATGCCATCTTCAGGAGACACAAACTTCAGCTTTCTGTATCTGGGGTCCAAGGCAGCTGAAGCAATTGGGTTCTCTTTGTCTACTGAGACTGCTCAGACCTCCCCATTTTTCTGTTATCCCTTTTCCTGCACTGATCAAGAATGCTTTTCCTGCGCTCGTCTCAAAATGGCTTTGGTGGACGGACCGCTTCAGCCCTTTGACCACCTGTGGAAGAACTGAAACAGTTGCATACTGCTGTCCACTAAGGTAAACGGTAGCAGTCTCAAAAGGCTCCAACCCTTGCTTCAGCTCTTCAAGCAGCGCCCATTGCTCTGGCTTCAAGTCGAAGTAGTGCTTGCCCCTTGGAGTTACCTCAGGATCTGAGAGAGTGGCAGTGACAGGCCAGCGCTGTTCCAGGAGTCTCTCTACCATGTGGAACGTACTGTTCCATCTTGTACTGACGTCCTGTATCAGTGAATTTTTCGTTACGTGCATCTGCTCCTGTTTCATCTTCAGTTTTGTACTGGCTAGCTCGCTTCTCTTGAAGTGCTCCACTAACTGTCTTGCAGCACCTAGCGCTCTGCTGATGGTGGACTCTTTGAGGGCAGTGTTAACTATGAGCTGGAGTGTGTGCCCAGCACAGCGGATAGAGGCCCATCCATGTTTTTCTTCCAGCATTCGCATCGCTGCCACCATGTTGGACCCACTGTCATGAACTACTGCTTTTATTTTGGCAGGCGAGATGTCAAACTTTTCTACCACCTCCTCCATCCATGTCGTTATGTTTGCACCTGTATGCCTCTCCTGAAGAGGCATGGTGGCAAGGTTGAAGCTCTTCATTTGCCAATCTTCACTGAGGAAATGGCAGGACACACCAAGGTACGCCTCTGTTGCACGACTAGTCCACACATCAGCAGTCAGGGTGAGGGAGCCTTTGACAGTTTTGAGGGTCTCCTTTACCTTAAAGAAGACATCAGCGGTGATTTTAGTTAGCATTTTGAAATGAAAAGACCCATACAATGTACAGTACGCATTAAACAGATCAGTTAGATTTTATTAACAATCTTGTGGCCAGTTTATGCATCAAGATTTAGATTTATTTATTCATTCATTCATTGTGTTATATCAAATACAATTATACAGTAGGTTAAACATTCAACATATCAGTTTAAGATTTTTATTTACATTACGTTGCTGCCATTTATGCTTTAATTTATGCTTTAACCAAGTTTAATTATTGATCACTCAGACAGCAATCTCTTAATATTATTTCTTCTTGAAATGTGTTAAATCATAAATACAAATTGCTATTTGTGTGTGTGTGTGTGTGTGTGTGTGTGTGTGTGTGTGTGTGTGTGTGTGTGTGTGTGTGTGTGTGTGGAGTACAGTATATGACGGGTGGATGGCTGAGGAGAAAGAGAGGGAAAGAACAGTGATGCAGTTTTGAGGGGTAGCCGAATCTTGGGATGTAATCATCGAATATCTTCTCTGCTGCCGTTTTCCCAGATTTGTTGCGTGTTGCATAGGCCTGGGCATACCTCGTGAAGTGGTCGACTACAACGAGAATATACTCGTAGCCTCCTTTGCTGGTTTCAAGGTGCATGTAGTCAATTGAGACCAGCTCGAGTGGTGCGTTGGTAGTTATGCTGCCCATCGGGGCTCTCACATGTGTCGCAGGCTTCTTCTGCATTATGCATGGGCACTGTTTGGTTACGTAGGCCTCTATGTCGCGCTTCATGTAAGGCCAGTAGAAATGAAATTAACCTTTATTTAACCAGGGAATTCCTTTGAGACGAGTCTCATTTTCGAAGGAGCCCTGGGAATGCTCACTCGCATTCACATTCACTCGCATTCACTCGCATTCTTACTCATTCATACCTTGAGCTTGCCCCATTCATGCAGCATGCACCACGTGTGTTAAATCATTCCCAAATAAGCAATGCTGATACACTGCATTAACTTAATAATATTAAGGCACCTGTATTTGATTTAACATTAAAAACACAAAAACAACAACAACAACAAATAGTCAAGTGCATCATTTAACCCTTCAACTGATAAGGAGTTTTCACAGAACTGTGTTCTCCTTCAAATAGTACTGGCGTCCACACTCTTACTCAAACAGCCCCTCTAGGTAACTGGTGGTGGATCGACGGGTGGATGGCTGAGGAGAAAGAGAGGGAAAGAACAAGAAAGGTGAGGGACCACAGGAATAGATAGTGAGGTGTAGACGTCTTAGGATCTCCTCGTCCTTTGTATATACAGGGAGTAATAATTAATTATTAATTAATAATAATTTTGTCCTCTCCTATCATTTCCACCGTCAACTTCTTGCAATATTGCACCTCCGTCTCCGTCTCCTTTCCTCCGTTTTCTCCTCTCCCTGCATTGGCTCCTGCTCCGGTCCACTTGTTACGTTCTTGTTCTCTAGGGTGGAGAAGTAACAAATGACAGTTGGTATGAGTAAAATGAAAGATATTTATTTGGCCATGACAGTTTTGACGTCTTATGGTAATTATAAAAACAGAATTTGAAACAACAAATGCCTGGTTATCCCTCAGTGTCTTTTGAATCTTGTGGCCTCTGATGATTGGCTGGTGTTCTGATGATTGGCTGGTGTGGCCTCTGATGATTGGCTGGATGATTTCCCAATTATCAAACCTTCTCCACGGTCCTTCTCCACCTGTCTTTCGCCTCCCGTCACCTTTTTCCCCGTCATTGCTTTCTCAGTGTCGTCTGTCGTTCCAGTTTTCGTTACCATTTGTCCGTCCATATTAATTTTAATTGGTTTAGGCAACAGCAAGCTGCTGGGGGATTACACGATAACACAAATAAACTTTAAACTATATATTCTAATTATGCGTAAAACTCAAAACTCACTACAAACTTTTCCAAAAATATTTCCCTCCAAAAAACAACCTCACGACAGTCGTGTTCAGGGTGGTACGGCCGTAAACAAAGTTTGCTGTGCTCGGTGGTGTATATAAGGTTGGTGCCAGTCAGACTAGACACACACACACATTTAATATCTTTATTTGCGTTCACATTTTACAATAAAATTCTTGAACACAAACAGTATTAGTTGCACCAGCATAGGACACTCGATAATTCAACCTTTACAATCTGTCTATGGGTACAGGTAGCAGCGTCTCCTCCATATGTGGCGGCTGCCAATTATTGCAGATATTGAGCAGAATTTTGCCACGGCCTTTGCTTTAGGCTTGGGAATTCCTGCCATCTGCAACCCCCTGACGACTAGTCTGTGGACATTACCAAGGCTTCCAAATATAAACACTAATAATTTACATTTGTACCCAAGCTGTACAAT
Source organism: Nansenia antarctica (assembly GCF_963989245.1). Lineage (NCBI taxonomy): Eukaryota > Metazoa > Chordata > Actinopteri > Argentiniformes > Microstomatidae > Nansenia > Nansenia antarctica. The sequence continues at coordinate 7,061,095 of NC_137688.1, read as the reverse complement.
GGCATCTTTGAGTGGATGGTACTTCACAACTTTGGTAAGAAAGGCCTCTTCTAGGCTGTAGTCAAACGCGCACCCACTTCCAAAATGATGACCTCTCTACTGTCCTCATCGACAACAATAACATCTGGTGTATTGGCTGCAACATTTGAAAAATAGTCATATTCATTATTGCACAGGTTGAACATGGTAATTGAGACACGTGTGTGTTTATAGGTTTTAACAGAGGGTGTAACATATGAGAGCATGTCCTTAACTAGCAAGTCAACAATTCTATCATGCCTAGCGATGTACATGCCTTTATATACAAAGCAGCCATTCAGAATATGTGACAGGGATTCAGTGATTGAATTCTGATCATGGTGCAGACAGTGGGGAGAGAATGTGTTAGGGTACCACAGAGAGAGATTGAGTCTAGTTGGGAGGACCTGTAATCTAGCTTTAACTGTAAAAGTGACTATATCCTCATCTACTGCATGGTTCTTAAATATTGAGTGAGAAACAGAATGATCCGTAGTAGGGAGGCAAGCTAGCTTTCCCTTTAGTTTTAAACCAGTCCAGTGTTGTTGCTGTCGTTGGTGCTGTAACCTAACAAGGTACCTTCGTGCATGGTCTGGTGACAAAGGATGTTCTGTGTCAATAACAGTAGCCCTTACTGAGATTGAACAGTCAGTTATAACATTCTCGGACACTGTTACAGTGTCTGAGTCAGACCTCACCCAGTCCAGGGAAACTCCAGTCCTCGCACAGAGGTCATTGAGGTCAGGCCAATCTGACCAGACCCCAAAACCAACAGAGTGGGTGTCCATCTTGAAATTGGGCTTCCTCTTGAAGCCCAGGAAGCTGGGATCACCCTCTCTTGCCAAGGGAACTTTGCGGCGTCTCATGTCCAGAAACAAGGAGGACCTCGCAAGTTCTCTGACGGTCTTATCATCACTGTTCAGCATGTTTAACAAGTGTGAGAGGCGTGTGGCGTTGTATATCCATTCCACGTTTGGAACACCAAACCCTCCCTCCTGTTTAGAGTGGAAAATAATGTCTCTGGTGGTACAGGAGTTCAGTCCAAACCACTTCCTCACCAGGGAGACTACTTTATCATTCAGTTCCCTATGTGTTTTGCTTGGGAGATGGATGTTGGAGAAAAGATGTTGGATTCTGGACAGGGCGACCTGTCTGATGGCCTCCAACTTCATGAGCAGTGGAAGTGGTGAAGCATCAATGAGGTCCAGCCTGGTGGTAAACTCAGTGGCTAAAGTGGCAACCTGTTCTTTCCATTCACCTGCTATATTGAACTTGTGTCCAAGGTAGGTGTATGTCTCGTGCAGGTCGTACACACGGATTGGTTCCCCTGAGTGGATGGTGAACTCAGGGTTTCTGTCCGTTTTGGATTTGTACCATCTGTTTCCCCCACTTCGCCTCTGGTACAGGACAGCACATTTAGATTGTTTAATCTCCAGACCGGACCAGTCTAGAAATGTGTCTGTTCTGGAGAGCATGTTCTTGATGACACTCTCTTCACGAGACGCCAGCTGCACATCGTCGGCGTAGCCTTGTACAGGGTTGGGGGAAAGCACATTGGGTGGGGCACAGGCACACAGCCACGTAATCCACCCGTTGATGGCAAGAACAAAATTGATGGCACTCCACGGACAGCCTGTTTCAATGCCTACCTGGAGGGGAATGGGGTCTGTGAGGTGTTTTCCACAGATGACCTGTATGAAGGAAGAGCTGTAAACATCCTTAATAATGTCAATATACACCTGAGGTAGTTGGATTTCCTCTAGGGCTTTGATCATGACATTATGGGTCAGAGTTCCAAAAGCATCCCTGAAGTCAAGAAAGACAGAGTAGAGTTTGCAAGATTCATGTTTGAAGTCATCAATCCCAGTTTTCAGACAAAATACATGTTCATTCATTCCCTGTCTGTTGATGTATACTTTCTGCTTTGGTGACAGAATGTTATTGTCCACTAGCCAGGGAAGCACACGAGACAGGATACATTTCATGAACACTTTGTAGATGGTGGGTAGGAGAGAAATATCTCTCCATGTTGATGGGTCATCAGGTATATTGTCCTTTTTTGGGATGCGATGAATCATTGCTCCTTTCCAGGACTCAGGCACTCTTTTATTTTCCAGGCAGACATTAAAAATAGTTGTGAACGTTTCACATGTCTGTGGAGTCTTAAGGCTTTCATATGTGACCCCATCCGTACCACAAGCCTTGTTGTTAGGTAGGCTGTGTACGACGGTCTCTACTTCAGCCTGTGTAAAGTAGGAGGTGTCTGGAAAGTCACTAGGTTGGACTAATTGTAGGCTACTCCAGGGTGGTAATGGGAGTGGGTCGCTAATTGATGTCTGGCTTTGACATTTATTTTCATAGTGGGTTTTCACCATTGTGATGTCACTAGGACAGGCACACACAGACACACACACACACACACACACACACACACACACACACACACACACACAGACAGACACAGACACACCGTGAATGAACTTAGTTCTAACTACAAGGTAGGTGTTCCTAGTGAATGAGAGACTATAGTTGACTACCCTCTGCCAATGATTCCAAATTAATTGGAAACCCACTATGGTATGGCCTACATGAAGCTGCCTTCATAGTTTGTAAAGCAGTGTAATAACCATGATTTTGTTCCAGTTGTTAACCAGGCAAGTGTGAGACCTGGTATGCTACTTGGTCTTTATTGGTTTAGCATTCTTTGGATTCTTTTTCGTATGGTTTAATTGTTGTTGATTTTAGGATTTTCCTGATTTTACCAAGAGGGCAGGTAAATAAAAGAAACTGATATGCCACTTGGTTGTTATTTGTTTTATTAATATTGTATGGAGGGAATACTGTAGTTAGGTTCATGATTTTACCAAAAATGCAGAGTAAGACCTGATATGCCATTTGGTTGTTATTTGTTTTACTGATTTTTTTGTATGCAGAGAATGGTTGTTTGTTTTTATGATTTTAATGATTTTACTAAGAAGTCAAATTTAGATCTGATACCCCACTTGGTTGTCGTTATTTGATTGTTTTGTGTATGGATGAAGTGGTTGGATGAAGTGGTTGTTGATTTTATGATTTCTCTGAGTTGGCCAGGGGCTGCCAGGCAGTGTCAGACCTGGCATGCTACCTGGTCTGTGATGTTTTATTTCTTCTATCTTTATGTCAATCCCACAGTTTGTTGTCTTTCATGTCCCACTGGTTTGGTTACTGTCATGTTTGTCTAACATGTCATAACATGATGTTTGTCTTTTGTACATTTGTAAATAATAATAATAATGATGGAATTGCTGAAATGTCAAATGGATGTTTTATAATAAAAGACCAAAAAAACAAAAACACGCCTGATCTCTTCCGATCTCTATTAATAGAATATTATAATATTAATTAACTGCATAAGCCCCATGTAATGCAATGGAAGAGAGACCATGTTTTGAGAATCAAGGACCCCAATTGAAATAAGCCAGTGGCTTTCTTGGGTTTTTATCCTGTTAGTTGACCTTGTATGTAATATGTACTTTCATGTACCTACTTCTGCAAATCTTCTAATAAAGTTTTCAATCAATCAATCCTGGTGCTTCAAAGCAAGTAGGCCTACAAACTGGGAAACACATTTTAAGGTTTTTATTTCAAATGAAATTACCCAGTTGCTAAAACACAATTTTGCTAACTAGGCTGGTTTTATCAAACTACTTAACACAATTCACACAACCATACATCCAAACTGCAAAATACCTCATATCCTGCAAAATGAAGCACTGCAACCAAAATCTAACTTTTGCAACAAATGGCACACACTTCATTCATAGTACCAGATTTTTGTCGTACCAACTAGCCTACACATTGTCGGGCATAATGAAAAGCACTCATCTTTAGTATGCTTTTGCCATAATACTAAAATAGTTCAAATTGTAGAGACTTCAGATTGTTCACATGTTTGCAAATACACACATGCTGTTGAAACATTTTTTATTTTATTTTTCACCAAACAAGTCAGTGCAACGTATGCACAGCAGATATATTTACATTGGAGTGAACAGAAATATGCTCACAAAAAACAGTAAAGTGAAAAAGCAGCCCATGGTTGATGACATTTACATTTTTGGCATTTAGCAGACGCCTTATTCCAAAGAGACTTACAATCAATACATTTGAAAACTAAGCATGTGAATTAGCAATCCACCATTCGTTGCAGGAAGAGTAATCTAGCTCGGGCCCGGGGCCACTGATAGAAGGAAAAACCTTCTCCCTATTATCGCCTTCTACTAAAACTTTTTTTTTTTTTTACTGGAGAAACTGAGAAACAGTACAAGGGGGGCAATAGAAGTTCTTAGGGACACGGTAGAGGGGAAAGCGGGTGTCTTTAGGAGACGTAGTGGTGAGGGTCAGAAGATGTCTCAGGAGGAGCAGTTAAGATGTAACCTGAAGAGATGGGTCTTCAGTCTACGACGGAAGATGGGTAGTGACTCTGCCGTTCTGACAGCCGTGGGGAGCTCATTCCACCAGCGGGGAGCCAGTGTTGTGAAGAGACGTGATCGGGCAGCCCGACTGCTGTGTAGAGGAGGTGGGGCCAGTCGGCCAGCCGAGGTGGAGGAGCGGAGTGAGCGGGCAGGGGTTTGGGGGGTTACCATTTCCTTCAGGTATGATCAACTAAGGTTGCTCTGATTTCATTTTGAAAGTTGTTGTTTGGCCATGACCTCCTCTACCAGCTCCACCCTTACCTCTCACTCTTCCTCCTCCTCTACCAGCTCCACCCCTACCTCTCACTCTTCCTCTACCAGCTCCACCCCTACCTCTCACTCTTCCTCTACCAGCTCCACCCCTACCTCTCACTCTTCCTCCTCCTCTACCAGCTCCACCCCTACCTCTCACTCTTCCTCTACCAGCTCCACCCCTACCTCTCACTCTTCCTCTACCAGCTCCACCCCTACCTCTCACTCTTCCTCTACCAGCTCCACCCCTACCTCTCACTCTTCCTCCTCCTCTACCAGCTCCACCCCTACCTCTCACTCTTCCTCTACCAGCTCCACCCCTACCTCTCACTCTTCCTCTACCAGCTCCACCCCTACCTCTCACTCTTCCTCTACCAGCTCCACCCCTACCTCTCACTCTTCCTCTACCAGCTCCACCCCTACCTCTCACTCCTCTACCAGCTCCACCCCTACCTCTCACTCCTCCTCTACCAGCTCCACCCCTACCTCTCACTCTTCCTCTACCAGCTCCACCCCTACCTCTCACTCTTCCTCTACCAGCTCCACCCCTACCTCTCACTCCTCCTCTACCAGCTCCACCCCTACCTCTCACTCTTCCTCTACCAGCTCCACCCCTACCTCTCACTCTTCCTCTACCAGCTCCACCCCTACCTCTCACTCTTCCTCTACCAGCTCCACCCCTACCTCTCACTCTTCGTCTACCAGCTCCACCCCTACCTCTCACTCTTCCTCCTCCTCTACCAGCTCCACGCCTACCTCTCACTCTTCCTCCTCCTCTACCAGCTCCACCCCTACCTCTCACTCTTCCTCTACCAGCTCCACCCCTACCTCTCACTCTTCCTCCTCCTCTACCAGCTCCACCCCTACCTCTCACTCCTCCTCTACCAGCTCCACCCCTACCTCTCACTCTTCCTCTACCAGCTCCACGCCTACCTCTCACTCCTCCTCTACCAGCTCCACCCCTACCTCTCACTCTTCCTCTACCAGCTCCACGACTACCTCTCACTCTTCCTCTACCAGCTCCACCCCTACCTCTCACTCCTCCTCTACCAGCTCCACCCCTACCTCTCACTCTTCCTCCCCCTCTTATTCTCTTCCTCTCTCTGCGACGTCTTCCCTTGTTGTTGTAAACAGAAAGGTGCTCACCTGTGGTCTTTTTATAGAGCTTACTTCCTGATTGAAGTGGTAACAATTAACCATTGAGGTGTTTGGCCAGGTGGCACATGTACTGGCCAATACTGCTAACCAGCAGTCAGTCATATCGTTGTGGTTGCTAGCCAGCAGTCATATCATTGTGGTTGCTAGCCAGCAGTCATATCATTGGCAGAGGGTAGTCAACTATAATCTCTCATTCACTAGGAACACCTATCCACCTTGTAGTTAGAACTAAGTTCACTCACGGTGTGTGTTGGTGTGTCTGTGTGTGTCTGTTCTGACAGGAGAGGAGAGAAGAGGACAGGAGAGGAGAGGAGAGGAGAGGAGAGGAGAGGAGAGGAGAGGACAGGACAGGACAAGAGAGAAGAGGACAAGAGAGGAGAGGAGAGGAGAGAAGAGGACAGGAGAGGAGAGGAGAGGAGAGGAGAGGAGAGAAGAGGACAGGAGAGGAGAGGAGAGGAGAGGACAGGAGAGGAGAGGAGAGGAGAGGACAGGAGAGGAGAGGAGAGAAGAGGAGAGGAGAGGAGAGGAGAGGAGAGGAGAGGAGAGGAGAGAAGAGGACAGGAGAGGAGAGGACAGGAGAGGAGAGGAGAGGAGAGAAGAGGAGGAGAGGAGAGGAGAGAAGAGGACAGGAGAGGAGAGGAGAGAAGAGGAGGAGAGGAGAGAAGAGGACAGGAGAGGAGAGGAGAGGAGAGAAGAGGACAGGAGAGGAGAGAAGAGGAGAGGAGAGGAGAGGAGAGGAGAGGAGAGGAGAGGAGAGAAGAGGAGAGGACAGGAGAGGAGAGGAGAGAAGAGGACAGGAGAGGAGAGGAGAGAAGAGGACAGGAGAGGAGAGGACAGGAGAGGAGAGGACAGGAGAGGAGAGGAGAGGAGAGGAGAGAAGAGGAGAGGAGAGGAGAGGAGAGAAGAGGACAGGAGAGGAGAGGAGAGGAGAGAAGAGGACAGGAGAGGAGAGTAGAGGAGAGGAGAGGAGAGGAGAGGACAGGACGGGAGAGGAGAGGAATAAATAGCAGTAAATGCAGCAAACAGACAGCTAACTAAAGTACATTTGTTACACAAACGTACCTTTGCTGCCTTGTTGACAATGTCCCGTTGGATGCTGACAATGCCCTGGACACCTGAGAGGAGAGAGGGGAGAAAGGGAGAGAGAGAAAGACGAGATCAGCTGCTTGTTGAAAATATGAAATGTGCATTATGAGAACCTGTTGAACAGAATGGTTGGATTCCTCTGAAACACTCTTTTCAAACTGTACCACTGAAGGCCGAGGGGTGATCGCCTATCCCGCAGGTCTTCCAGACATACAGAATCTAACCAAATCCCAACGATAAGGGTTTTCGAAGTCAGTCACTCACCTGTACACGCAGCTTTCTGGGCCCGTCCCCAAAAGGCTGCAGTTGTTCTGCGTGTTTGCTGACACACTCCAGGTACTCCTCACTGAACTGGTACTGAGGGTTGACCAGAGAGAAGACACACTCCACCAGCCTTGACCAGAACTCTGATAACACCTCCACTGTCAGACTCACACTGCCCCCTGTGGCCTGACGCCAGAACCCACACCTTGGAAGGGACATTGATTTGTGTATGGGTGGGTGGGTGGGTGGGTGACAGCCAGGACCGCACAATTCATGGTTTTACGTTGCTTAAGCACTGAATAGATATACATAGTATATGGACCTACAGTAAATACTAATATGGAATTTTAAAAATCAAACACGCCCCTGGAATATGAACAATTCATGGGGGGGGGGGGGGGAATCTTCACTTTTGATTGGGTGGGTAAGAAGCACGTTTGGGTGGGTTGAGCCTTGTAGCGACCCCCCCCCGCACTATGTTACACTCGTTCTCCCTCACAACCTGGTCCTACACCTACTGCACATAAAATGTACCCAAAATTTCAATGTGCTGATTTTGGAAATTTTAGGATTTGTCTAAATCCTGACATAGGCACATTTACTTGCATATCTCTCAAGAATAATTTAAGATGGAATATTTGCTTCTCTGATGGCCAAATGCCCATTTATAATGTCCACCCAGACAGTGTTGTATTTTCATTCAAAATTGGAAGATGCAACCCTGTCCAATATCCAAAGCTATAGCAAATATTTTGCAGACCAATATTATCAGCCAATACAGACTCAAAATATCTATCTATTGGCTGCACAGAAACTCATGCATTTATCAATAGTTATAATGGTCAATTTTGTTGTTTGTAGTCAACATACAGTATTAACATACTCCACATTTGTATACTGGTTATTAGGACTAACAATGAGGCTTAGGCTACAGGGCAGAATAAGGGGTACCAAAATCCAGATTGCTGTTGTGAGTAAGGTGTATTATGATGATACCCAATGGTAATGGTGCAGTTTTCTAAAAATCAATATTGTAAATTTAGTAGTGTGTTGAGTAGTGTGACACAGTAGTGGCCTGGCCATCTGGAGCACCGGGAGAATTGCCGGTGGGCCGGTCGATCTGCGGGCTGCGTGGCCGGTGGACTGGGGGTCTGCAAAGAAAGACATGGGCCAAAAATAAATAAATAAATAAATAAAAGATATGTGAAATGTGCGACGCAGGCCCACTCCTCCATCTCCCCCAGCGTGGCAGTCCCATTGGTCTATCCTTACATCCACGCAGGCCTGTCTGCCACCCCCACTACAAAACAGACCTGGACATTCAACTGACACACACACACACACACTTTCAACTGAAAGAACAAACTAGTGTGACATAACTTTATTCAAGCTTGACATACAGTAGTACGCCTACCCACACCCACCATGCCAATGGTCAGAGAGCTGGGGGCCTGTGATCCTTTACATTAGGTTACGTTATATAACCATAATGTATGTGTGTGAATGTGGTATGAACGAAGGAGAAGTGTTACTAGTCAAGATCTTGCCATGGGGCTGTGTGTGTGTGTGTGTGTGTGTGTGTGTGTGTTTCTGTCTATCTGTCTGTCTGTCTGTCTGTCTGTCTGTGAAAACAGATGCAACCACCCCCTAGGCATTCTGTGCCTGATTTGTAATCCACACCAGTGTTCAGGCCAAATCTATGAAGTAAGCATTTACAGCATTTACATTTTTGTCATTTAGCAGACACCTTTATCCAAAGTGACTTACAACAAATACATTTGTCCAAGTAAGTGAAAATAGTAGTAGTAGTATCTTCATTAGGCTAATATCAGATAGACACAGAAATTGAGTAGAGGAAATATTTAGGCCTTTGAAATAGAATATTGCAATACTCCTGTGTGACAGAATTATTTGTGAACATAGATGTCTTTACTCACATTTATCTATTCATTTATTATTATATGGCATGATCTTTTTATGACGGTGTGGGATGAAGAAGCTGCCACTCGCATTGATTTAGCAAGTAAAAGTCATTGCGTCTTTTTTTCATTGCTGTCTCTCAGGCTTCAAATCTTGGGGGCGCTGTTTAGTTACTATGCAGAAAACTAACAAGCGACCAATCATAATTACGTATGGGCGCCCTGTTTAGTTACTATACAGAAAAGTAACAAGCGACCAATCATAAGGACATTACAAATATGTAGCCAATCAACATATAGCCAATCAGCGTCCGAACCAGCGCTCTGAAATACGGATCTTGCCGCCTCTGAAACCATTCTTTCTGTCAACCTGAGGAGAAACTCAATTCACGGAGGTCGTCAACATCAAGTTGTAATTTCGCAGGTAGGTCGCTAAACAAACGTTTAAAAGCAACGTTTTTAAATTATTATTATTATTATTATGAAGAAAATCAACATTTCCACTTGTTCAGTTTGAAGATAACTTAAGTTCGCAGCTAAACGTTTAGCTAGCTGAAGCCTGTTAGTTCGTTTGGTTAGCTGCGACCAGCGAGGTAACCGCGGTTACCTTAGAGGTTTGATAGTTAACCAAAGCGTCTAAACATATAGCTAATGAATATACGACACTAACTAAGTCTTATTTACTTTCATTTCCACAGTGCTTATCTAACGTTTCTAATGTCTGTTATGTTCAGTTAAATTGAAGTTCGCTGCTGACCCGCCAACGAACATGGATGACGAATCAAGCCTTGACAGGTGAGGTAACCTGAGGTAACCTGTAGACAGGCAGTATGTGAATAACGGCGTGATTTTTTTCAGTAACGGCTAATCTAATTAATTACTATTTCCATCGTTATAACGCCGTTACCGTTATCGGTAATTCAATGCGGCGCGTTACTACTGAAGCTTCTCATTGTCATCCGACCTCAGTCACAGCTGCAAAGGTGCTTTGGTTTGTTGGGGAGGGGGGAGGGGCGAGACAACCGCTTAAGTGATCATGATTGGCTATGGTAGAGTTAAGTGATCCTGATTGGCTATGGTAGAGTTAAGTGATCATGATTGGCTATGGTAGAGAACATGTCATGGTAAGCCAACCATAGTTCAGTGTCAACACTTCATATGTAGGGTGTTCACACATATAATTTTGCTTTCACTTTAGATTAAAATAAATATGTCCACCTCACAGAGAATTTCATGAGAAAAACAATGGTCCAAACCCCATGGTTCTATCATGTACGGTTCAAAAGTTATCAAGGTTTACCTCTTTACATACACATGTGAATTCCAGGAACATTTCATGGTAAGCCAACCATAGTTCAGTGTCAACACTTCATATTGGCTAGGATGTTAGATGACTGGGTTGGCTGGATGAATGAATGCATGCATGGATGGATGAGTGTTAGGAAGGAGTGTACGGATGGATAGATGAATGAATGTTTAGGAGCTAAAGTTGGATTTGTCCAAGAAATTCATGTCTTATTTTTTCAGTACTACTTTAAAAGCACTTCATATTGTTTAACTGTTTACTTTTTTTGTGTTGAAAAAAACTTGAAGTTACAGTCTGTCTACCAGTTGTCTGAAGTTGTGTGACAGTTTGATTTATTTAATTTACACTACAAAGATTTAAAAGCACTTCATATTGTTAAATGTTTACTTTAAAAAGTAACGCAATAGTTACTTTCCCTAGTAACTAGTTACTTTTATAATGAAGTAATTCAGTTACTAACTCAGTTACTTTTTGGGATAAGTAACTAGTAACTATAACTAATTACTTTTATAAAGTAACGTGCCCAACACTGTAGACAGGTGAGGTAACCTGTGGTAACCTGTAGACAGGTGAGGTTACCTGTGGTAACCTGTAGACAGGTGAGGTTACCTGTGGTAACCTGTAGACAGGTGAGGTAACCTGTCAGGATGTTCATTTCCCAGTGTACAGGCACAGTGGGTAAAATATAAATAATAAAAGGCATAGAATGTTTTTTTGTTTTTTTTCGACCTATCTGTTCCTAAACTCCTTCTCATTCTGTGCAGTCTTGAGGAGATGGAGGACATATCTGACATGAAGCGGAAAAAACAGACCACTGCACTTGGACCTCAGGTCAGGCCAGCAGACACACACACACATTAGTCAAGTCAACTAATCACATATAGGTTCAACTGTTGTTCCCTCAGATATCTTACTAATAAACGTTGTCTATAGCAAAACAGCATTCAGTTCAAGTAGTTAATTTTCGAAATGCTGCACCTTAATAGATTGTTTTAATTGAAAGTGTGAATGAGAATATTTATTTTGATTGACTTTTCAGTAAATTATACCTTTTTAATAGTAGATTGCAGCTGGTTGCAGCAGTATTGACAGACTTTTTTTATTTAAGAAAGAAAGACCCATAGTTTGTTCTGTAAACCAAACAATTTTATTTTTTTGGGTTTCTTTTTAAGTCGTTGTACCGGAAACATACCGAACCATGACTTAAAAACCGAGGTACGTACTGAACCATGATTTTTGTGTACCGTTACACCCTTACCAGCCACCCAAGAGACCAAGGCGTAAAGCTGCATCCCAGCCTGGCCCCAGCTCCCCAGCCCGCCCGCCCCAGCCCCCACAGCCCTCCCTGGGGACGTCCAGGCGAGGCGACCCCAGGCGGGAGAGGGACGGGGACCAGAACATCAGTGCGGGGGATATGTATGAGGCCATCCGGTCTGGGAAGAGTGCAATGGTGGTGAGAGAGGGAGGAAGGGAAGGAGTGAGGGATTGAAGCTGGGGTGGATAGAGAGGGAGGGAAGGAGGGAAGGAGTGAGGGATTGAAGCTGGGGTGGATATAGAGGGGGGGGGGGGGGGGGGGTTGGTCGTAGCTGTCATAAGGATGACACCTCCGACCTTGAATACCGTTCCCTGATTGGCTGTGTCCTCTATGTCAATCTCCAGACGGTGGTGGACGAGTGGCTGGACAGCTACAAGAAGGACCGGGAGGCGGGACTACTAGAGCTCATCAACTTCATCGTGCGGTGCTGCGGCTGCAAAGGTCAGGGGTCGGCCAGAGTGTCTGAGAGATGGAGAGGCCAGGGGGGTGATTGGGGTCAGAGTTCACAAGATTATCTTTTGACCTGGTCCCAGGAAAGGCATCGATCAGCACTACAAGCCATTGATTACTAAGCTGGGCTAACAATGCTAGCATCAGGTAGCCTCTGTGGTGTCTGTGTCTGTCGATACCAGTCCACTATAAGGAGGAGTTAACGGGTGGCTGAAGAAAGCCAGGGCCCAGGGTTTTCTTACTGGTAGCAGAGGGGGTTTAAAATATTCAAAATAGATAATAAAAAAAGAAAATAGTTGACATACGTGTATATTTTAGAGTGTTGTTGTGAGTAGTGTCTTATGTTCATGTCGTCTTGTCCAATACAAGTATGTGATTGAAAAGGAACAGACTGCAGGGAAGTGTCTGTCATCTTAGATCCTCCCTCTCTGCAGGTGTGGTCAGCAGGGCCATGTTTGACAACGATCAGCACGCAGAGATCATCGGCACTCTCACCAAAGAGTTCAACGAGGTGAAGGAACATGGGGGGTGGGGGGTATTCATCAACGTCGCTAAAGGAAAATCCAGGCTTATTTTTGATAAATTCTCTACTGTAAATAAACATGTAAAAATGCTCCTTCTAGCCCCGCGGTGGTGTAGCGGTCTACGCACTGGCCGCTAGTGCATGCTGCCCACCGGGGCCGGGGTTCGTATCCCGGCTCGCCAGATCCAGATAATGGCCGAGGCACACGGGAAGCGGCATATTGGCCGGCCGCTTCCGAGGGGGGGTATAGGAGTATTTCTGGACTAGGATCCGTCGCGCAACACCGCCCCCTGGGGTGCCGGAATAACGGTACTGGGCTCGAGGAGCCAGTCAGCCTAGTCTGCCTGGCGCCCTCCTCTGGGACTGCCGGCCACGGGGTCGGGCGGCGGATCCAATGCAATAGGCAGGGGATAATTGGATGCTAAGTTGGGTTGAATTGGCTACCAAATTGGGTGAAAAAGGGATAAAATCTGAAAAACAAATAAAAAAAAAAAAAAAAATGCTCCTTCTTCTAGCATTGTGAATGCTTGTTTTTCTTATGATGACTGATAGACGATTCACTTGTTTACACAAATTGTACTCGTTGTAAATCACTTTGGATAAAGGCATGTGCTAAATGTCTAAAATCAAATGTAATTGTACAATATTCTGTGTGTGTGTGTGTGTGTGTGTGTAAATATACATTTTGCAAGTGAAAGTGACTAGGTAGCTGTGCTGATATTGTGAATATCGGAAACGGCTGGGTATGCTTCTTCTCGGCCGGCTCACAATGCTCGATCTGACCAGCCTGTCGTACGCCCGTCTGCCGTCAGGACTCTGTGCACTACCCCCTGAGCTCCCCTGGCCCCCAGTGGAGGACCTTCAGGGCCGGGCTGTGTGAGTTCGTGCGCGTGTTGGTGCGCTCCTGTCAGCACAGCCAGCTGTACGACGACTACCTCTTCTCCTCCCTGCTGGCTCTGCTCACGGGGCTGTCCGACTCGCAGGTCCGCGCCTTCAGGCACACCAGCACCTTCCTCGGTGAGCCTCAGGAGCGCACACATACACACACACACACACACACACACACTTTAATGAAGTGTGTTATACGAACACACACACACACTTTAATGAATGTGTTATATGAACACACACACTTTAATGAAGTGTGTCATACGAACACACACACACTTTCACTCACCTTCTTTCGCCACACACATACAGTAGCACATACAGTACCGTATATGTCAACACATATCCGCAAAGACACATACGAACACGTGTACACACACACACACACTTTCACTCACCTTCTTTCGCCACACACATACAGTAGCACATACAGTACATGCGGTGTGTGAGCATGGTTATGAGTATGTCACCCCTCACCCCCCCAGCGATGAAGCTGATGACGGGGGTGGTGGAGGTGGCGGTGGTGGTCTCTACCCAGATGAAGACCAGCCAGCGCCGCTACGACGTCGAGCAGAGCAAGAGGGCCGAGGACAGGGCCGAGGAGAGGCTGGAGGAGCTACAGGCGACCATCAGAGAGGTACAATACGCCCACACACACACACACACACACACACAGTCATAGGGAATCCCTTTTTAGGGACATTTGAGCTGAGTGTGAAAATCCATCTGTTCTGTTCTGTGCCTCCTCTTGCCAATTATGTAGGTAAAGGACACAAATTTTGTTAACGCCTCTTGACTTAACATGCCAAAATCTCAACGTGTGAGTGTGCCTGTGCGTGCGTGCGTGTGTGTGTGTGTGTGTGTGTGTGTGTGTAGCTGCAGGAGCATATTGGGGAGCTGTCGGCGATAATGAACAGTACCTTCAATGGTGTGTTTGTGCACCGTTACCGGGACTGCGTGCCAGAGATCCGAGCCGCGTGTATCGAGGAGATGGGAGTGTGGATGAGGGAGGACCCCGAGGACTTCCTCAACGACGGTTACCTCAAATACCTGGGCTGGACCCTGAATGACAAGGTTTCAACACACACACACACTGACACCTAACCCTTTTTTCAAACAAAGGCTAGCTCATAAAGTTCATTATGGCTCGCCCCTCACACATAGACCTAGACCTAGTAAGGTTCATTTACACATCTACTGATGAAAAAGCCCAACTACTCTTTAGGGGGTCGATGATGATGATGTTTATTTACAAATTTGAGCTTTTCAAAAAATGCCGGTTGAGAGAGGACGCTGGCGTTGCTTGTTCGCCGCTTCTCCGCCCGAAATCTAGGTGTAATTGCAGAGTAGATTGTCCTACAAAGAAACTTAGATTTAGATTTAGTAATCTAAAAATGTATTAGACCCCTATACTTTCTTTTATTTATTTTTGGTTTCTTTCTATTATTACTACTCGATCTTTTCAGCGTCTTTGAGTGTCTAGAAAAGCGCTATATAAGTCTAATGTATTATTATTATTATTAGACAGTAGACCTATTTCTGATTGCGCGTGTGTGTGTGTGTGTGTGTGTGTGTCCTGCAGCAAATCTCAGTGCGTCTGCAGTGTGTGCTTGCCCTGCAGGGTCTCTACCAGGAGAAGGACTTCATTGGGCGCCTGGAGCTGTTCACCAACAGGTTCAAAGTATGTCTCGTTCAAAAGACCTTTATGTACACTTTCTTTCTGTGCTGTTCTCTTTCTCTGGGTCTCTCTCTCTTTTTCTCTCTCTCTCTTTTTCTCTCTCTCTGGGTCTCTCTCTTTCTCTAGGTCTCTTTCTTTCTCTGTCTTTCTCTCTCTCTCTCTCTCTCTCTTTGGGTGTCTCTCTTTCTCTGGGTCTCTCTCTCTCTTTCTCTCTGAATTTTCATTATTTTTCTCTGATTATTTATCAAGAATAGGTGACTAGTAATCTCTTCACAAGCAAATGAGAAATGGCTTCACATAAACCTTTTAAGCCCCATGTGTTGCCTGAGATAAGTTTGGGTTTACTCTTGGGCTTAGTGGAATTGCTGCTTCCCTGTGTGTGTGTGTGTGTGTGTGTGTGTGTGTGTGTGTGTGTGTGTGTGTGTGTGTGTGTGTGTGTGTGTGTGTGTGTGTGTGTGTGTGTGTGTGTGTAGAATAGGATGCTCAGCATGGTGCTGGACAAGGACCCAGGCATGGCGATGAAAACCATCCAGCTGCTGCTGCTCATCCAACAGTGAGTGTGTGCGCGCGCGTGTGTGTGTGTGTGTGTGTGTGTGCGTGCGTGTGTGCGCATGTGAACGTAAGCAAATATGTCCTGGTATGGGAATTTCTTGGTTGTTTGTTTGTGTGTATGTACAAGCATGGCTGCTGACCTGTTATGTGTGTGTGTGTGTGTGTGTGTGTGTGTGTGTGTGTGTGTGTGTGTGTGTGTGTGTGTGTGTGTGTGTGTGTGTGTGTGTGTGTGTGTAGGGGGACAGAGGAGGGGCTGACAGATGAGGAGAGCAAAAATGTGTACCCTCTGGTGTTTGCTTGTCACCGAGGCCTGGCGTCAGCTGCTGGAACCTTCCTCTACCACAAGTACACCTCTCTGTTTTCTCTACAACACTCCTGTACCACAAGTACACCTCTCTGTATACTCTACAACCCTCCTCTACCACAAGTACACCTCTCTGTATTCTCTACAACCTTCCTTCAGTCATACCTCCATCCCTCTCTACTTGTTTTTAAATATATATTCTTTTACTCTACCTCTACCATAAAGTACATCATGATCACTCCATCCTTCAATTGTCTATCGATATCTCTTGTATCTATTTGAATATCTCCAGTGTATTGGAATATTGTGTGTGTGTGTGTGTGTGTGTGTGTGTGTGTGTGTGTGTGTGTGTGTGTGCGCGCGTGTGTGCGTGTGCGTGTGTCAGGATGTGCAGTCACGGGGCCAAAGACTTCCTCAACCTGCTGGTCTCCTTCTACATCCAGAGTGAGGTAAAGAAAGCACTCTGACCACACAAACACACTCTCTCCATCTCTCTCTCCGTCTCTCTTCTCTCTCTCCGTCTCTCTCTCCGTCTCTCTCTCCATCTCTCTCTCCGTCTCTCCTCTCTCTCTCCGTCTCTCTCTCCGTCTCTCTCCGTCTCTCTCCTCTCTCTCTCCGTCTCTCTCTCCGTCTCTCTCTCCATCTCTCTCTCCGTCTCTCTCACTCCAGTTTGATTCAAACTAACTTTAGTGACATGAATAAAAGCAGCCAAAGCAACACAGTAAAACGAACATGAATGTACAGTATTGTACTAGATGTTAGATAGGTAGACAGTACTTAATAAGGTACTTCAATAAGTACTTCATTGATCCCTGAGAGGAAATTCAGGCATTACAGCAGCTCAGACCACAAAGACAACAACAACAAAATAAAACAATTGAATTCATAGGCGAAAATAAAATAGATACAAATAAAAAATAAAGATAGACCAATAGACATTTGGGACCTTATATATACAGACGGTAAGATTTCACCCAGACCGAGCCAATCGGAGGAGGAGTTGGTACAGTGTTATTGCTGCAGGCAGAAACAATCTCCTATAGATAATAGCTGTACTACTGCATGTGCACTTTGTTGTACTAGATGCTATATGTTCACAAGAACACTTGCTCTCTCTCTGTCTCTCTCTCTCTGTCTCTCTCTCTCTCTCTCTGTCTCTCTCTGTCTCTCCCTCTCTCTCTCTCTGTCTCTCTCTCTCTCTGTCTCTCTCTCTGTCTCGTCTCAGTTCCATGATTACGGTGCGTATCTGGTGGACAGTCTGTGGGACGTGGCAGAGGTGGAGCTTAGGGACTGGGAGACCATGACATCCCTGCTGCTGCAGGAACCGGGCCAGGGACAAGGTAGGCAGGGCTCCATGACCGTCACTCACAAACCACCTGGGGAGTAGAACCAAACCATGACCGTCACAAACCACCTGGGGAGTAGAACCAAAATGTGACTACTTGGTGAAATAGATTTCCCATATCATTCTGTCTCTCTCCCACCCTTCTCTCTCTCTAATAATAATAATAACTTTTATTTGTATAGCAAATTTCCTGCAAACGTTGCAGCTCAAAGTGCTTTAATCATTATATAATGATAATTTAATAATTTCGTTATTTAAAGGCAATTTTAAAAAGATAGGTTTTTAGTCTTGACTTGAAAATATTTGCTATCTCTCTCTCTCTACCTCTCTCTTTCTCTACCTCTCTCTTTCTCTACCTCTCTCTCGCTCTACCTCTCTCTCTACCTCTCTCTTTCTTTCTCTCCCTCTATCTCCCTCTCTCTACCTCTCTCTTTCTCTACCTCTCTCTCACTCTACCTCTCTCTACCTCTCTCTTTCTCTCTCTACCTCTCTATCTCTCTCTCCCTCTCTCTCTCTCCCTCCCTCTCTCCCTGTGTTAGGTCTGGAGGATGAGGAGGAGGTGGCTCTGATAGAGCTGATGATGTGTGCAGTCAGACAGGCATCTGAAGGACACCCACCTCCTGGGAGAGCTCAGGGCAAGAGGGTGAGCGAGGAGAACACTACTGTACTGTCTGAGGAGAGGAGGAGGACATGTGTGTGTGTGTGTGTGTGTGTGTGTGTGTTGCTTTTCATTCTGCTTGTGCACATCTTCATGCTTTCTTATATGTTTGTGTTAATGCAAGGAATGTTTTCTTGCTTTGTTTGCCTTTGAATGTTTGTCTGTGTGTGTGTGTGTGTGTGTGTGTGTGTGTGTGTGTGTGTGTGTGTGTGTGTGTGTGTGTGTGTGTGTGTGTGTGTCTGTGTGTGGGTGTGTGTGTGTGTGTGCCCTAGATCCTGGGCAAGAAGGATAAGAAGACACAAGCTCAGGACAGAAGACGCATCTCCACTCACTTCATCCCCCAGCTGCCCCAGCTTCTGGCCAAGGTGGTGAACATTAACAATACATTATAGTGTCTATCAACTGTTAACTCTACATTTATTGTGAGTTCTATACACACACATACACACACACACACACACACAGCGGCTGTGGCGCAGGAGGTAGAACCCGGTTCGAACCCCGGCTGGCCACATGTCGAGGTGTCCATGGGCAAGACACCGAACCCCCAATTGAACTCCCAATGAGCGGGGCCGGCGCCTTGCATGGTAGCTTGCCGCCATCGGTGTGTGAATGTGTGTGTGAATGTGAGGCCATTGTAAAGCGCTTTGGAATAAGGCGCTATATAAGTCAGTCCATTACACACACACACACACACACACACACACACACACACACACATACACATGTCAGCGCTCATGGTTTGAACTTACTATTTGATTTCAATATGTTTCTCTTCCACCCCCATACACAGTACTCAGCAGACACAGAGAAGGTGTCCAGCCTCCTCAAGGCCCCTCTGTACTTTGACCTGGAGACCTACAGCAGTGCTGGCAGACTGGAGAAGGTAGGAGGGAGGAGGAGGGAGATGAGTAGGGGAGAGCGCTGCTTACACGCCCATAGCTATAATGTCATATTATTGCTCTCAGTACAAATATTGGAGAAAGAGGAAGGCAAAAGACTGAAATACTCCACTCCGTTCATCATATTCACCCTTCTTACCCCACCTTTTTTTCTCTTTTATCTTTGTCCTCCTTGTATTCATCCCTTCTTCGCCTGTTGTCAATCACATTACATTTCTGCTGCAGGTGCACACACACACACACACCTTTATCCAAAGCGACTTACAACAAAAACATTTGTGTATGTAAGTGAAGTGAATCATCTATCCACAAGTCATGGCAGGAAAAGGTCATCTATGCTCAGGGCCAGGGACCATTGGCAGTCGTAGTGCTAGAAGAAGGAAGATCTTTAAAATATATATATTAAATGTAAAATATATATATATTAACAGTAGAGAAACTGTACAGGGGGGGTAGAGGGACAGTTAAGATGTAGCCTGAAGAGATGGAGGTCTTCAGTCTACGGCGGAGGATAGGGAGTGACTCTGCAGTCCTGGTTCCACCAGCTTCACT
>NC_137688.1:6991471-7038971 GCF_963989245.1 Nansenia antarctica | reverse complement strand
CAATCTGTTCAAGAGCATCTGAGGCCACAGCGCCACGGTCAGGCTTCTACAGTACACACACACAGATTTGGACACATACTCACACAGATATGGACACACGTCGCTCACACATACTCACACAGATATGGACACACACACACACACACAGATGGACATACACACAGATATGGACACACGCTCACACATGCTCACACATACTCACACAGATATGGACACACGTCGCTCACACATACTCACACAGATTTGGACACACGCTCACACACACACACACACACAGATATGGACACACTCTCACACATACACACGCTCACACACACACACACACAGATATGGACACACGCTCACACACACACACACACACACACAGATATGGACACACGTCACTCACACATACACACACACACAGATATGGACACACACACACACACAGATGGACATACACATCGAGTTATGGACATCATCACACACACACACACACACACACACATGCAGTCAGTTATGATGATGAGGCAAACTGACATGGCTGTTTAGCCAACATCGCAGAGCTCCAACATAAACAGACACAAATCCCCCCCCTCCTTAATACTATGTTTAGTCATTCAGAAACCTGCCACTCTTGTGTCTCATTCTGTAGCTCTCTTCCCCCCTCTCTTCCCCCCTCTCTTCCCCCCTCTCTTCCCCCTCTCTTCACCCCTCTCTTCCCCCTCTCTCTTCCCTCTCTCCCCCCTCTATTCCCCCTCTCTCTTCCCCCCCTCTCTTTCCCCCTCTCTTCCCCCTCTCTTCCTCACACCCACACACTCCTAGGTGGAGCTCAAGCGTCTAAAGAAGGAATTCCACTCGTTCTGTGTGGTGTGTCAGAGCTGTCTGTCAGTGGGCCAGGCTGAGATCAGAGACCAGGTGAGATCAGAGACCAGGTGAGGTCAGAGACCAGGTGAGGTCAGAGACCAGGTGAGAGCAGGGGGGGGGGGGGGGGGAACAATCTGACAAGGATGACAACGACGGGCTGTTTTTGTAAGGCTGCTCCAAACTAGTTGGTAGAGCTGCCTGGTATGGTAGCAGTCGTCACCCAGTGTGGGTGTGTGGGGGGGATGATGTGTGGAACTCGACTGTGTGTGCGCATGCGCGGGGTTAGTGGTGGTCTAGTGGATAATGAGTTGGACTGGTGATCGGAAGGTTGTGAGTTCAAATCCTGCCTGAAACACTAGTGGGCTCTTGAGTAAGGCACCATTCTCAGCCCATAGTGACTCCAGGGGGAATGTCCCTGTAATTGTAATTGTAAGTCGCTTTGGATTAGAAGCGTCTGCTAAATTCTAAATTCCAAATTCTAAATTCATATCATCTCCCCAGGCGTTTGAGCAGCTGTGTGACCTGTTGCTGCTGCTGGGTGTGGGGGCGATGAGGTCTCAGCCCGCCCTGCGCACGCTGGCCTACCCCCCCTCCGACTCCCTCCGCTCTGAGATGGCCGCCTTCCTCCTGGACTATGTCTTCACTGAGCCTGAGGATGACGAGCTGCTTGGTAGGGAACATTACCTTACGTTACCAACATTCTCTCTCTCTCTCTCTCACCCATCCTTCCTGTCAATCTCTACTGTCTCTATTGCAGTAAAAAAAAAAATATGAGTGGGACTCAAAAAAACGTAAAAAATATATTATATACCGGTGTATATGTTACGGTATATGTGGGAATACGGTTTATGTCGGCATTTCCCGGGGACATGGCAGCATAAAACGTCGACTTGGTACATGCTGGCATGTCTAACCCTAACCCTAGCACCCGAGCACCTAACCCTAGCACCTAACCCTAACCCTAGCACCTAACCCTAACCCTAGTTTTCCCACATGTACCGTATTCCCACATGTAGTGAAGTGAAGTGAAGTGAAACTTTATTTATATAGCGCCTTTCGTACACGGATGCAACTCAAAGCGCATTATATATATATACATCTCACATCTCATTCCTCTTTTTGTGCCCGCCCCCCCCTCTCTCTCTCTCTCTCTCTCTCTCTCTCTCTGGATAATGTCTTCTTTTGGCTCCTCTCTCCCTCAGATTTTTCAGAAGAGGAAGAAGCGGAGGAGTTGAACATATGTCGCCTCCAGCGGAAGAGAAACCAGGAGTTGAACATATGTCGCCTCCAGCGGAGGAGAAACCAGTTGTCTGGCTTCTGTAAACTGATCTTCTATGGAGTCCTGGACCTCAACGCTGCCACAGACATTTTCAAATACTACAGCAAGGTGGAGAAGAGAGGAAGGGAGGGAGGGAGGGAGGGAGGGAGGGAGGGAGGAGTGGAGAGGATGAGGGCAGAAGGGTGGAGAGGGTAGGGCCTGAGGGAGGAGGGGATGAGGCCCGAGGGGAGAGAGAAATGGGTCAGAGGGAACGATAGAAGAGAAGATGATGGGAGGGAGGCAGAGAGGGGGATGAAGGAGAAATGGGAAGAGAGTAAGAGGATGGAAGAGAGGATGATTTAGAGGGAAGGAAGATGGAGAACTGGAGGAGAGAGAGGAGGAAGAGATCACCAAAAAAGGTAGCACTGGAAGGAAGAAGTGTGTGAGAAGGTGGAGGAGGGGTGAGAAGTTGTTCTTAGTATCAGTGAGGGGGTGGAATGAGTCAGAGGAGAGAGAGAGAGAGAGAGAGAGAGAGAGAGAGAGAGAGAGAGAGAGAGAGAGAGAGAGAGAGAGAGAGAGAGAGAGAGAGAGAGAGAGAGAGAGAGAGAGAGAGAGAGAGAGAGAGAGAGAGAGAGAGAGAGAGAGAGAGAGAGAGAGAGAGAGAGAGAGAGAGAGAGAGAGAGAGAGAGAGAGAGAGAGAGAGAGAGAGAGAGAGAGAGAGAGAGAGAGAGAGAGAGAGAGAGAGAGAGAGAGAGAGAGAGAGAGAGAGAGAGAGAGAGAGAGAGAGAGAGAGAGAGAGAGAGAGAGAGAGAGAGAGTGGGTGAGAAACGGATGGAAAGTTGAGAAAAGGATTGATTAAACACAGTGGTCAGAAGAATGAGAGGAGGATGACGACTCATTCTGTCACGTGTCTCTCTCCAGTTCTACAAAGACTACGGTGACATCATCAAGGAAACCTTGAGCAAAACCAGGCTCATCTGCCCCACGGAGAGCGCCAGCACTGTCTGTCTGACTCTGCAGCAGGTGTGTGTGTGTGTGCGCGTGTGCGTGTGTGTGCGCGCGTGTTTAAATAAACAATACCTCTGTATTACTGTGTGTAACTGATGAGGGGTGGACTACTAATAGGGTGTGTGTGTGTGTGTTTCCTCAGATGCTTGCTGCGCTGGCTCCAGAGGAGCGTGGTAGTGAGGAGTTGGGAGAGATCAGAGAGCTGGCCAAGAGACTGGCTATGAGCTTCGCCGTTGACCTGCACAGTGTCCGCAAGCCACTGATTACCCTGCATATGTCAGTAACACACACACACTCACACACACACACACACACCTTCGTCTCTCTGTCTCTATCTGTCTCTGTCTCTCTCTCTCTCTTTGTGTCTCTATCTCTCTCTCTGTCCCTGTCTGTCGCTTTCTCTCTGTCTCTCTCTGTCTGTCTCTTTCTCTCTCTGCCTCTTTCTCTCGCTCTCTCTCTTTGCCTCTTTCTCTGTCTCTCTCTCTCTGTCTATTTCTCTCTCTGTGTCTGTCTTTCTATCTCTCTCTTTCTCTGTATCTTTCTCTCTGCATCTTTCTCTCTTTGCCTCTTTCTCTGTCTGTCTCTCTCTCTTTGCCTCTTTCTCTGTCTCTCTCTCTCTCTCTTTCTCTCTGCTTCTCTCTCTCTCTCTTTGCCTCTTTCTCTGTCTCTCTCTCTTTCTCTCTCTCTCTCTCTTTCTCTCTCTCTCTATTTCTAACCTATGCAACATGGTGCAGTTTGTGCCACGTTTGTGTAGAACCATGTTTGGGTTGTTGATGTGTTCTCAGGAGCGGTATCCAGTTTGCGCTGCGCGACGCGGTGAAGGGGAAGGAGCCTCTGAACCTGCCCTTCCTGGAGATCCTCAGCGAGTTCAGCTTCAAACTCCTCCGTCAGGACCGCATTCAAGTGTGAGTCTTAACACACACATACATACACACACACACACACACACACACACACCCCACACACACACACACACACCACACACAAACACCACACACAAACACACACACACACACACACCACTCACACATACACCACACACACACACACACACCGGCAAACATGAACACACGTCTTCATCCACACAAGCATCTATACATATGACTTGACATATGACATATATGATAGTGTGTTTGTGCACACAGACACTCACACAAATATTCAAATAACCACCCAATCAATCATCCCCCCTTTGCCCTCACTTGCAATAACTTCCACACCGGAACTCACACAAGATGTAGTAAGTACACGTGACATTAATATGATATATAAATACTTGTAGGTTGTTCTTACTCTTTTTCCTCCATCCAGCCATCCATCCATTCGTCCCTCCCTCTCTCTATCCTCTCCAGGTCACGTTTCCTGAGAGCTGAGCTTCCCTCTGCTGCCCCCTCCTGGCCGTCCTTGAGTATGTACCAGCGTTCTCTGGGCCCTGCTAAGTCCAGAGGAGAGGAGGAAAAGGAGAGCCCAGCACCGTCCCCCCGTAGCACCCCTGCATCCACGCACAGGAGGACAACACCCCGGGGTGGGTAACACACACACACACACACACACACATACTCACACAGACATTTACACACACACACACACACACACACACACACACACACACACACACACACACTCACTCGTACTCGTACTCGTACTCACACTCACACACACACACTCATACTCACACAGACATTTACACACACACACACACACACACACACACACAGTCACTTGTACACACACACACACACACACACTCACTTACACTCATACACACACACTTTTAAATGTTTTGGTTTGTTCCAAAAACTTGACAAAAAAGAAAATGACATTCCATAAACATATATACAGTCTCCGTAATATCACAGAAGTACATACTATTTGGGAAAAGTGTGTAGGCCAGGGTTTGTTTAAATGAGAGAGGGGCCTGATTAATTAAGGCTGGGGAGGTGGCTGCTAAGGATTTAGGAGGTTTAACCTTTTGACCTCTCTCTCTCTCCAGGCTCAGCAGCGTCCAGTGCAAGCGGACGAGGGGTGTGGCGGGACAGCGGCAGCATCCACTCCCTGCCGACCCCCACCCTGACCTCCACCGTGGAGAGAAGGGCGCCCAAGCCTGTCGCGCGAACACCCAGCAAAGCCGCGCGAACACCCAGCAAAGCCGCAGGCCTGTCCTCCAACCTCGAGCCCGAGCCTGATGATGATGATGATGATGATGGTGATGATGATGACGACTTCTCACAGGGGTAATTTCTGAAGTGTGCGCTTGGAGCACCCTGCATGGATTTAAAAAGCCCACCTGTTTACACCAATCATCTGCTTAAGTCCATGTGAGGACAAATGTGTTACACTTCAGGGGGGGAAGAATATCCTTGTGAGTGGCCTGAGGTGATCCAGTGGTCTAGCGGTCTCCACGGTCTATAGTGCGCACATAATGCCCCATGTCGGCATGGGTTTGAATCCGGCCCCATGCCCTGCTGACATGCCCTCTCTCCCTTCTTCTCCTCCTTACTTTCCCGTCTGTCTTCACTGTATCTGTCCAATAAAATAAAATATGAGTGGTACTATAATAATATAATAAATGTAAAAATCCCTATGAGAAGTCATCAGTAGGGGCGCTTAGGTGGCGTAGTGGATTAAGCGCTGACCATGTACCGCAGGGCTCCCGGTTCGATTCCAGTGGACATATCCTGCATGTCATCCCTTCTCTCTCTCTCACCCATCCTTCCTGTCATAATCTATACTATATCTGTCATTAAAAAGAAAAATATGAGTGGGACTGCCCCACTCAGTTTATTTATTTTTTTAATTACAAAAAGAAGCCATCATTGCTCTGGGGCTCTCCCCAGGTGTAGATGATGAAAGGGGCTAGAGGGTGGTTGACCAATGACGTTGTGACGCTGTGTGTTCTCCAGGTCACTGCAGCGCATTGGCAGAATGGAGCTCAGCAGGGGGCGCCAGGCCTCCACTGTCCAACCCAGCCCCGTTGAGGGTGACCTGGACTCGCATCTTACACTGTAAGTGTGTGTGTGTGCTAATAGACTCTGTTGAGAGAACATTGTGTGTGTGTGTGAGAGAAAGAGAAAGAAAGAAAGAAGCCAGAACAAAAACAGTAATAGACTATGTTGAGAGAAACACAAACACATTGTGTGTGTGTGTGTGTGTGTGTGTGTGTGTGTGTGTGTGTGTGTGTGTGTGTGTGTGTGTGTGTGTGTGTGTGTGTGTGTGTGTGTGTGTGACAAAGAAGCCAGTAGAGCACGGCTTCTCCTGGTACAGTACAAGTGCTTGAGGTTTGAACGACCCTTATGTTATGTCTCCCAGGCTGTCCCTGATTGAGGAAGATGAGGATGAGATAGAGGAAGAGCCTGAGATCGATTACTTTGAGAGCGATGACTCTGACAGAGAGACCTCCATCACACTGGTAACGCACCAGCCCACTCAGATCCAACCATGGACTTCAACAAGACAAATAACAACATCTATTCATACTAGTTAAACAAAAAAAGGAAAGAGGGCGTATTTGGTGCTCTGACCCCAAAACGTCTACACCCCACTATCTACTCCTGTGGTCTCTCACCTTTCATGTTCTTTCCCTCTTTTTCTCCTCAGCCATCCACCCGTCGATCCACCACCTAGAGGGGCTGTTTGAGTAAGAGAGTGGAGAGTTGAGAGTTGAGTTGAGTTGAGTTGAGAGTTGAGTTGTTGTTTTTGATAACTCCTATCAGTTGAAGGGTTAAATGCACTTGACTTTTTGTTGTTGTTGTTGTTGTTGTTGTTGTTGTTTTTGTGTTTTTAATGTTAAATCAAATACATGTCTTTGTTCTTGGGATGAAACATTCTCTCAGGAGATTTTCCTTGTTTATGGTTGTATTTCCTTACTATTTCAGATTTATTAAACCATTACACCTTTCTGAGCATATTGACAGTGGTGGTGTCTTGAAAATGTGTTTGATGAAGGTCCAGATCATAAGACACGGAGAGATAAGAGATTCACTTACTGCCAGATAAATAGGTGTGGGGGATATGTGCAAGATTAACACTTTTTGGTCAGCCTGAGTAGTGTAAAACTGGACTATGGGAGTAATTTGGACGTGGCAACCCTAGTGTGTGTTCATGCATGCACATGAGATGCTATGGTCATGCTCACATCATCATCATCATCATCATCTTCTTGCCTACGTCAATCATTCTGAGGAAGCAAGATATTTCCTCATTGAACCGTCACAGATCTGAACTATGCAAGGTTGCAAGTATTGTTTGCTTTCATTGTACATGTGTGCCCAGCATGAGATCAGGGGGGTATTCATTCCATCAATGTCGCTAAAGGAAAGTCCTGGCATATTTTTTATTTTCCTTTAGCAACGTTGATGGAATACCCCCCGGGGCGGGGTAGTGTCATAATGAGACTTTGTGAAGACAGCCCCCCAACCTTAATCCTCGGGGTCACAAAACAAGTCCTCTTTTCTTATTGCTCTTTTCTAAACCAAAGATTTGCCATTTTGTATGAAGTGAAAACAGAAAAAAACACCTTTCCAACTGACACTGAAGGCTGACTCGTTTCCATAGCAACACAGCTCTTAAGTGAACCTTAGCCAGGGGGGGAAGGTGGCTAACTTTCTAACCTCAAAATAAGTCGGTCTTAATTGTTATGCAACAGGCAGTCTTAATTAGACTGGTCGAACCTGAGAATAGACCGGTCTTAATGTATGTTTATGCAACTGGCCTCTAATGTGCGTCTTAGTACCAATCACAACTTTTCGCGCCACTACGCACTACTTTGTTGAGTCACGTGACAGGCCAACGACCGCGGTTCTCCCGCCACAGTGAGGCCACGCCTTGAGTAAGAGAATGACCCGTTCTGATTGGTTACCGGAGACGGCAGACTCGCGCCAGTTTTGCACAGGCTGCATTCGTCAATTCGCTCTTAGAACGCTGGAGCGCACAGTGGTATCAACGTCATAAAGGGACCAAGACATCTGATTGGACAATAGGCATTCCTTGAGTGGTGATCAGATTTCCAGAGCGAATTTACGAACGCACCCAAAGCGTCCTGCAACTCGGTGAATGAATTGTCTCCGGTGACGGTGTGAAGACACGAGAAACATCCGTTTTTAAAGTTGAGCAAAGTAAATACGGATTGTACAAGTCCCGTTAACAAGTATATCGTCACCTGTGATCGGCAAGCATGGCCCCTAAGGATTACGTGGCAGAGAAAGGTAGGTGTTGTTTTCCCGGCGTTCCTCATCCAGACAGTGTGTGGTTGAGTTGCTGCTACTGTTCAATGAACACAACATGCAAGCGACCGGCTGGGGATGAAGAGCTCTGTCATGTTAGACGATGCCTAACTAATAACTTAGCTATCCTTCTTGACTTTGGATTTCAACAACGGTGCCACGTTTGACCACTTTTCACCAGGGTAACTAATCCTGTTGGCCAATGGTAGCTAAAAAACCCAACCCCGTTTATTAAAGCGTTTCATGAAGCACACACCGGACTGTCAAAGTTATAAAAACCAGTGTCTAGAACTTTTACGTCTACTTGCGTTTAGCTAGAAACTTTGCTAGGAGTCTAGTCCTACTAGAAGGTTTAAACCCGAGCAGCATTCTTTGCTTGTCAGGCTTCAAAACTACCCGGATGGAAGTTGCGATGTCCCTCGTCGACATCAGACAAAGAATGAGGCTGGAGGAGCACATGGGGATGGTAGTGGGGGGTTGTAGTAGTAGTGGAACTAGAGAACTACTCCGGTTACAATGGCGATCGGCAGTTCAGCCATACTGTCACCAAGATTATAATAAACCCATGCAATGTCAATCGTTTACAAAGTATTGTAAATTGCAGTGTGCACATTTAGCTCAACTTCTGTAGCTGCCAGTACTGCAGCAGCATTGTTGCAGATGGACATGGATGTTGTTGCATAACCAGCTACGACAGCAGAGATTTATCGATTGAGCAAAACCACCCAGGCTGGCGTTTTAGTGCCGTTGTCCAGAGAGACGCTGTAATCACACAGAGTGGCCATGTTGTCACCATTTTGGAAGAACACACAAGGGCTTTTATACGGGACTACTTTACGAGCGCAGGGATGCGCGGAGGATTTCTCGGGTGACGAGGCCACGGAGCCATGTGCTGCTTTGTTTACAACAACATCCACTAAAACATCCCGAACGCGCAGTTATGGAGTTGAGATGCACATTTTTGGCTCGAACGGGAAAGTAAGTAAAGTTAATCTATTGTTGGGCTTAAGTACTGCTTTCGTTTTACGAGTCAAATCCAGACACTGGTGCACTAGTTACGGTTCGTGCCTTTTTTTTTTAGTGGGGGTTATTTTTTCCTAAAAATGGACACTGGAGCCAGGAGCTTGGTAAACATTTACATGAACCTAATGATTGTACTGTAGTGTGTATATTAGCCTGGACGCACCCATTAGTTAATCAAAAGCAACATTGACGCCCATGTGTGTGTTTTAAAGGCACAGATCTTCATAGTGACTCATCCAGATGATACTTTTGCTCTGTTGCCCAACAAAGGAAGACCCGCGTGTTAGTCTCTCTGCCCTGGTCGCCTGGTCTCACTTATGCATGTGCGAACCACCAACTGGCCTTGAATTGAGATGTCATATTTGGACAAGTACAGGACAAGATGATTTTCTCTGTGTGTGTGTGTGTGTAGGATAACAGTTTATACATATGAAAAAGGCATGCATGGCCCGTATGGCCACAATGGAGGCTGCGTTCGTAAATCCGTTCTGAGAGCGCCGGGGCGCACACTGGGTACAACGTCATAAAGGGACCGAGTCGTTTGATTGGACAAGAGGCGTTCCACGAGTGCTGATCAGGTTCCAGAGCGGAATTTACGAACGCAACTGGAGGTTTCCACGGTTCACACCCAGATCCTCTGCCCTGTCCATAACAACATTTATCCTACATTTAGCAGACGCTTTTATCCAGAGACTCAGAACAAGGACATTTGTCTGAAGTCAGTGAATCATCTGTACATAAATCAGTGCTAGAAAAGGGAAGGGTTATTGTCGTTGTTTATTTATGTATTTATTTGTATTCATTATTGTCCTAAACGCCACTGTCTTCTCTCCCTCAGAGAAATGCAAGAAGTTTCTGCAAGAGTTTTACAGCGAGAATGACTCTGGAAAGAAAGTGTTCAAATATGGAGCTCAGCTTGTGAGTAGAGGACTGTTATATATTCCACACCTTTCTGCCCCCCAGGGCAGATGTGTACTGAATCCTAAATAATTAACAACTCTCTAGAGTCCATTCACACATGATGGAGAATGTTTCTAGATTTTGTCCAGGTATGGGTAATAGTAATAATAATTGATTACATAGACTGTGTCCATTGTTTAGCATACACATAATCACGTTATTAGATGTTTATTGCACACATTCACCAGCATTTTGGATGTTCAGGGTGGCTCATTGTGATGTTTTAGCTAGGATTGTTAGTACAGAGCCCTAGTGACTAAGTGTGTGTGTGTGTGTGTGTGTGTGTGTGTGTGTGTGTGTGTGTGTGTGTGTGTGTGTGTGTGTAGGTGTCTCTGGCCCACAGAGAGCAGGTGGCTGTGCAGGTTGACCTGGACGACGTGGCAGAAGAGGATCCAGAGCTGGTGGAGAGCATCTGTGAGAACACCAAGCGCTACATCGGCCTGTTCGCCGACGCCATCCACGAGCTCCTGCCAGAGTACCGCGAGAGAGAGGTACAGTACCCTCTTACCCACAATGCACTTGGTACGCCTGAGAGGATTGAATATTGGGGGGGGCAATCCGGAGCTTGTTTACACCTTCCAGATACCGTTGCACCTTCCTACACAAGTGCATATGGGGTAGAGACTGGGGGTTCAATTTGAGACGTTTTATTCTCTGACACCCCCCGCGCGCGCGCGCGCTGTTTCTTGCGATGAGACGGACTGCCTCTTCAACACACGAGTCCCTTGATATTATATCGGTTGCCATGTCAGGTTATTGATGATTTATGGCCATTACACCTGTCAGAATATGTCCTTACTTCTGTGCTTCACGCCCATGTCTCCTCTACCCAGGTGGTGGCTAAGGACTCCCTGGACGTGTACATCGAGCACCGGCTGATGATGGAGCAGAGGGGACGCGACCCCGCAGACACCCGGGACCCCCGCAACCAATACCCATCTGAGCTCATGAGGAGATTGTAGGTTCATGTCCACATATTCAACACGCCTTTGACTGACTGACTGTCTGTCTGACTGACTGACTAATTGAAACCTGTATCGTAGACAAAATATATTTAGTTATTAATATTATGTTATGTCCCGTATGCATGGATGGTGCTAAAGTGGAAAACAATATATTATGGTCTTCGTTTTCTGTAACCGTGTGTACGGAAACAGCAGGGGAATGACAAGGTTTCTCAATGACTTAGTGATGTTGTGTGTTGCTAATTTAGAACTTAAGTATACCCCGATGACATTTGATTTGTTATATGGTATGGTTATCATCTGGTCCAAGACATGGTTGATGATTTTTTTTTTGAAGTTGGTTGAATTTACTTTGTTGTGATTATAGAGGGATGGGTACTGTGGGGAGGGGAGGGAGGGGGTCTGAGTGTATGTACCGGTATATGACTGTGTTTTTTTGTGTGTTTTCGTTTTCTTGTATTTGTGTTAGAAAAGGTGACAAATTGATCACCCCCCAAAAAATAAGAGAGAAAAAATGTTTCGAAAATGTCTAAATTACAAGGCAAGAATCTTTTCTTTTTTTTTTTACGTTATTTTTTCTGGGTGGGGCGAACCGGGGACCCTGCGGTTACATGGTCAGCACTTAACCCGCTACGCCACCTAAGCGCCCCTCAAGGCAAGAATCTTAGTGGTTTTCCCATCTCACACCAGTTATGTCCCCCCCCCACAGTGAGCTGTACTTTAAGCCGCCCAGCACTTCCAAGCCTAAAGTGGTCCGTGACGTACGGGCCGAGAACATCGGCCAGCTGGTGATGGTGAGGGGGATCGTCACCCGCGCCACGGAGGTCAAACCCATGATGACCGTGGCTACGTACACCTGTGACCAGTGTGGTGCTGAGACGTACCAGCCGGTAAGAGAGAGAGGGCTCCGAAATCCTTGAAAGTTTGTGAATTTGAGAGAAGAAAAAAAATCAAGGTCTTAAATGTTTTTGAAAATAGAAATGGGTTCATTGAAAGTGCTTGAATTCCCGTCTCTCTCTCTCTCTCTCTCTAAAAAAATATATTTATTACAAAATATTTTACTTAGCTCCTCCTCTCTGTATTGCTTAACTTTACACATATTTCACAATATATTGTTTTGTTGTGCTGTGGTAGAGAAGGCAAGAGACCATCTAGTGTGCACACATTCAAGCCTATCTTTTTAATTGTTGTCTGTGAGTGGATTGTTCCTATTATATAAATTCTCATCTAGATCTCTCTCAAACTATGCTATGTTGGGTCCTTGAATTTGAGGGAATCGAGTCTTGAAAGTCCTTGAAAGGTGCTTGAATTTGATGTTTCAGAAGGTGTGGGAACCCTGATCACAGAAACCTAGTAATCCACTTAGGCACGGCATTCAATTACTAGATGGGTCTGTGTGTAGATACGTCTGTAGACTTGGCATCTAGTGTAGAAGGTGTTTTTAGTTTCTCCTGCTTCACTCATTCCTTGTACTAACTGCACACTTTTATTTATTTTATATCAGATCCAATCCCCAACCTTCATGCCCATCATCATGTGTCCCAGTCAAGAGTGCGTCACCAACCGGTCCGGAGGCAGGCTCTACCTGCAGACCCGAGGGTCAAAGTTCGTCAAGTTCCAGGAGCTGAAAATACAGGAACATGTAAGGCCTTTATGAATGATATGTATGGACTTTATAAACGACATCTAAGGACTTTATGAACGACATGTAAGGACTTTATGAACGATATGTTCCTGTTTTGTGCATTTCTTCTTTGTGGTGCAAAGACGCCTTCTCTGTTGCACCCAAATGTATGATACAATAACAGCAAATATCTGTTGGGCCACAATTAATATTAAACTTTATCCAACTCAATGTAATTACGTAATGTCTGACAGGCTACGGCAAAGAACCATCCATGAATTGAATGTTCTAACTCCCTCTGTCCCGTCTCCAGAGCGACCAGGTGCCCGTGGGGAACATCCCCAGGAGCATGACCATCTACGCGCGGGGGGAGAACACGCGCATCGCTCAGCCCGGAGACCACGTGGGCATCGCCGGGGTGTTCCTCCCTCTGCTGCGTACCGGCTTCAAACAGGCCGTCCAGGTGAGTGGGCTACAACACCTCCAGTGAGGGCTACAACACCTCCAGAGAGGGCTACAACACCCCTAGAGAGGGCTACCACACCCCTAGAGAGGGCTACAACACCCCTAGAGAGGGCTACAACACCCCTAGAGAGGGCTACAACACCCCTAGAGAGGGCTACAACACCCCTAGAGAGGGCTACCACACCCCTAGAGAGGGCTACAACACCCCTAGAGAGGGCTACAACACCCCTAGAGAGGGCTACAACACCCCTAGAGAGGGCTACAACACCCCTAGAGAGGGCTACAACACCCCTAGAGAGGGCTACACCACCCCTAGAGAGGGCTACAACACCCCTAGAGAGAGCTACAACACCCCTAGAGAGAGCTACAACACCCCTAGAGAGGGCTACCACACCCCTAGAGAGGGCTACCACACCCCTTGAGAGGGCTACAACACCCCTAGAGAGAGCTACAACACCCCTAGAGAGAGCTACAACACCCCTAGAGAGGGCTACAACACCCCTAGAGAGGGCTACCACACCCCTAGAGAGGGCTACCACACCCCTAGAGAGGGCTACAACACCCCTAGAGAGAGCTACAACACCCCTAGAGAGGGCTACCACACCCCTAGAGAGAGCTACAACACCCCTAGAGAGGGCTACCACACCCCTAGAGAGGGCTACCACACCCCTAGAGAGGGCTACAACACCCCTAGAGAGGGCTACCACACCCCTAGAGAGGGCTACAACACCCCTAGAGAGGGCTACAACACCTCCAGAGAGGGCTACAACACCCCTAGAGAGGGCTACCACACCCCGAGAGAGGGCTACAACACCCCTAGAGAGAGCTACAACACCCCTAGAGAGAGCTACAACACCCCGAGAGAGGGCTACCACACCCCTAGAGAGGGCTACCACACCCCTAGAGAGGGCTACCACACCCCTAGAGAGGGCTACCACACCCCTAGAGAGGGCTACAACACCCCCAGAGAGGGCTACAACACCCCTAGAGATGGCTACAACACCCCTAGAGAGAGCTACAACACCCCTAGAGAGAGCTACAACACCCCTAGAGAGGGCTACAACACCCCTAGAGAGGGCTACAACACCCCTAGAGAGGGCTACCACACCCCTAGAGAGGGCTACCACACCCCTAGAGAGGGCTACCACACCCCTAGAGAGGGCTACCACACCCCTAGAGAGGGCTTGCTACCATCCATGAAGCTGTCGGTTAAAAAAGAAAAAGTTAAATTAAACAGTATAACTGTTAACCGAAGATACCTTTCTAAATTTTTCCAATGACTAACCTTGCTGGGTGGCATTCCATCAACATTGCTAAAGGAAAGTCTACTTCTCAAAAATAGACCTGCGTTTTCCTTTAGCGACGTTGATGGAATACCCCCCCCCCCCTATCGTTAAATCGGTTAAATTAAGAATTTGAGTTGTGTTTGCACTCCTTTTAGTGGTGTTTGGCTGCTGTTGTAATGGGTGTTTGTGTTTCCCCCCCCCCCCACCAGGGCCTCCTGTCAGAGACCTACCTGGAGGCTCACAGCATCACACTGATGAACAAGACTGAGGATGACGAGCTGGGAGCTGCGGAGCTTAACGCGGAAGAGCTGCGCCTGCTCCAAGGTGTGTGTGTGTGTGTGTGTGTTTGAGACTGTGGTGTGAGACTGTGGGTTTGGAAACAGCCCGTAGCCCCATAAAGTATAAACCTCCCCAGTGACCACCATCGTTTGTGACCACCTTAACTAACTGTGTTTGTGACCACCGTAACTAACCATGTCTGTCTGTGACCACCGTAACTAACCATGTCTGTCTGTGACCACCGTAACTAACCGTGTTTGTGACCACCTTAACTAACCGTGTCTGACTGTCTGTGACCACCTTAACTAACCGTGTCTGACTGTCTGTGACCACCGTAACTTTAACCGTGTTTGTGACCACCTTAACTAACCGTGTCTGACTGTCTGTGACCACCTTAACTAACCGTGTTTGTGACCACCGTAACTAACCGTGTCTGTCTGTGACCACCGTAACTTTAACCGTGTTTGTGACCACCTTAACTAACCGTGTCTGACTGTCTGTGACCACCTTAACTAACCGTGTTTGTGACCACCGTAACTAACCGTGACTGTCTGTGACCACCTTAACTAACCGTGTCTGTGACCACCTTAACTAACCGTGTTTGTGACCACCTTAACTAACCGTGTTTGTGACCACCTTAACTAACCGTGTCGTTTTCTCTTATGGCAGAGGATGACTTCTATGAGAAGCTAGCGGGCTCCATCGCCCCGGAGATCTTCGGCCATGAAGACGTGAAGAAGGCTCTGCTGCTGCTGCTGGTGGGAGGGGTGCAGCAGGCCCCCAAAGGGATGAAGATCAGAGGTAAGGACCACAGCAGGGATATCAGGGTATCCGCGGTGTCTTGAAAAGTATTAAAAGTTGATAAATCAAGACCCTTAAGTATTAAAAAGTCTTATCATGATTTTATGAGGTCTTGAATTTTGTTGGTATTTTTTTGAATTAGACTCTGTCCAAAGAGTTTGAGTCCTAAAAACGTTTAGTAAAAGTTTGTGAATGTATTAGTTTTATAAAAAAACTAAGATGAACAGGAAATCCTGTTGTATGATAGTGGTCTAGTCTATTGCAAACTAAAACTGTTAAGTTAAAAGTGTCACTGATGTAAACGGTTACAGCTCGAAGTGGCAGTGAGGTCTGAAAAAATATTGACAAGGTCTTTAAAAAGTCTTAGAAAGGTATTGAAATTAACCTCAAGATTCCTGTATATACCCTGGATATCCTGCACCACACCCCCCCCCCCCTTTTATGATGTCACTCTCCCTCCTATCCCAGCTGATGTCTTCATGTGTTCTAATGACGACGTGTTCTCTCCACCAAGGCACCATTAACATCTGTCTGATGGGCGACCCCGGAGTGGCCAAGTCCCAGCTACTCTCCTACATCGACCGCCTGGCCCCTCGCAGTGAGCATTAACCCCTTACTGTCCCTCTGTCTGCACGTCCTTGTGTCCTTTACCTGGGGTGGGGGGGGGGGGGGGTGTTCCATCAACGTGGCTAAAGGAAAATCCAGGCTTATTTTTGGCAAAAATAAGCCTAGATTTTTCCTTTAGCCACGTTGGGGGGGGGGGGGGGGTGTTCCATCAACGTGGCTAAAGGAAAATCCAGGCTTATTTTTGGCAAAAATAAGCCTAGATTTTTCCTTTAGCAACGTTGATGAAATACCCCCCCCAGGTATGAAATGAAGATGTAGACACCGAATAGGTGAAAGTAACATGCTGTATTAGCTACTGGGAATTCGCTTTCATCAGGCTAGTTCTTCCTCATTGCTACAGATGGAGGAGTTGAGACAAGGAGTTTATAAAGTGTTTATTGCTAAGCTAGCTAGCTAGCTAAGCTACCCCAAAGAGTCCTCTGGGGCCCAGTTGGTAAACGACATACATTATTACTTAGGGATGCACCGAAATGAAAATTCTTGGCCGAAGCCGAATTTAAGGAAACACTTGGCCGAATACCGAATACCGAATGTGTATCAGCAGTTTTTAATTTTATCATTGCATAAACTAAATACATTTTGCTTTTTATTCATGCTTCTCAAAGAAAGAAATTGAGATTGAAAAAAAATAACTTTTATTGAACATTCCAGCAGACATCAGTCTATACCAACAAAGCACAATAAATAAAATAAAGATGGCTGCGAAAAAGATGAGTATCTAAGAACTCTCCCACACTCTCACTGTAAACACTCATAATGGGTGTAAAAGGTGTCCTTTGTTTATTTATATATCTATATATTTATATCACTGAATATCTTCAACAAATTGCACTTCGTGTTCACACTGTAGAGAAAAAATGCAGTGCTACAAAAATAATAATGAACGAATCTAACTCAATGAAATGTCCGTATTCAGTTTATGAGAGATCCAGATCGGATCAGTATGGGTATTATCTTCGCCACTAGATGGCGCTGGAACTTCATCAAAACACGCCCACTATTCGGTGGTAAACATTCGGTGTTTTCACACATTCGGCCGAATACCGAATGTGCTTTATTTTGCGATATTCGGCCGAATACATTCGGTGGCCGAATGTTCGGTGCATCCCTAATTATTACAGTTAGTTTCATAATGTGTGCCTAGCCATGACCTCTGCCCCCCCCCCCTTCCAGGCCAGTACACGACGGGGCGAGGTTCCTCTGGCGTCGGTCTGACGGCGGCGGTGATGCGCGACCCCCTGACGGGGGAGATGACCCTGGAGGGAGGGGCCTTGGTGCTGGCCGACCAGGGCGTCTGCTGCATCGACGAGTTTGACAAGATGGCCGACGCCGACCGCACAGCCATCCACGAGGTGATGGAGCAGCAGACCATCTCCATCGCCAAGGTGGGTGACACGATGCCACGACCACCAGCGTGTCTGATGGGATGGTGAATGGACTGCACTTATATATATATATATATATATATATATATATATATATATCAGGGTTTCCGTTAACCGGTAATTCCCGGACTTTGTCCGGTAAAATTTGTCGAAGTCCGACAAATTGAAAACTCGCCGGACAAAATGTCCGGTGAAAATAATTCCCTCTAAGCACAATTTGAATACAATTCGCTAAAGTTCACATTTTGTATTCAAATTGGCTTTGGGCCACCATTCTCAGCGGAGCACCAAACACACACACACAACACTGCCCGAGAGAGAAGGACCCGCCCCCTCCAGCCAGCCTATAGGCTAACCAAAGGGGGCGGGTCCTTCTCTCTCGGGCAGTGCCGCGCGTGCACGAGTGTGTGTGTGTCCGGTGCCCAGCTGAAAATGGTGGCCCGAAGCGGAAAGCCTTAACTTTATCGCACAATAACAAGGATAACAAACGAAACGGACAACATTTACACTAAGATGGAGACAAACTTCAGCGATATGATCTAACAGCCGGTTTTCAGGACGACATACAGACCCGTATGAGCTTACAGGGCTATCCCCTAAGTATGATTTGACAGGCAGCTAAACGAAATGCCTTCCCAACCAGCGAGACCTGGGGGGTGTTCTATCAACGTCGCCAAAGGAAAACCTAGGCCTACTTCGCCAAGTCCCGCGAGACTCTTAAAAAGATCCAGGCATATCTTGATAGATCTCGCGAGACTTGTCAAAACAAGCCCAGACTTTCCTCCAGCGATGTCGATGGAACACCCCCCTGGTTATAGAAATGACGTTGTTTTATTGATAAAAAATAAAAAAAAGGGTAAAACTGGAAAGAGAAAATAGAAAACGCACATTAATCCCTAACAATTTAACAAACTTCAGTTAACGTAATGTGGAGTCCGTTCATTGATCGATGCTGTCTGTTCAGTTCCCAGTGAGGCGCCCGTTCAGCGCTGGACCCGTTCAGCGATGGATTTGACGCATGGCATAGCGCGCATGCGTCAAATCATGTTATATTATTATATAGCTCGCATCTAATCGTATCGGATGAGAAATAGACATTAAATGGCATATATAGGCCGCTACACAACAGTAATCACCGCGACAAACAGCTATATTAGATTTGAAGAAAAAAAAATATGATTTTGGAAAAAATTTTTTTTATTATATTTTAATATGATGACCGGAATATATCACGTTTGTCCGGTAAATCGAATTCTTCCCGGACACGATGTCCGACGGCAAATTTTTCTAACGGAAACCCTGATATATATATATATATATATATGTGTTATGGTACATGTGGGAACACGGTACATGTGGGAAAACTCGGGCTAGGGTTAGGTGCTAGGGTGACTTGGTACATGCTGGCATGTCTAACCCTAACCCTAATCTTGGCCGATCTGCCAACATTATGATCATTAGACTGCGGCTCTACCTCCTGCGCCACAGCCGAGACATTCTCTAGGTTCCTTCTCGCTTAACACCTGTAGAAATCTGCTTGTTTTGACGTTGCTCCATTTGTGAGGTAGAAGTCTAGTCTCAGATTGGTAGATTGGTAGGCATAGTGGGGCCTTCACAGATTGGTAGGCATAGTGGGGCCTTCACAGATTGGTAGGCATAGTGGGGCCTTCACAGATTGGTAGGCATAGTGGTGTCTTTGCTTCAAAGCTAGCAGGCTACCAGTCTGACTCTGAGTAGACTTACCCAACATCCAAATGTAAAAAGCAGTAAGTCTCTAGTCTCAGATGAGGCTAGTGGGAGATCTTGTTCACTGGCTGGTAATCCAACCGTTATCCCCAATCGAGGTTGTGAGCGACAACGGTCAAAAAACACCCTGACTTCTCATCTCCCTCCTCACCCATGAAAACATGAATGTGAACATGTCTGACCGCCCCTTCTTCTCCCCCTCCCTCCCTCCCCCTCCCCAACAGGCCGGCATCATGACCTCCCTGAACGCCCGCTGTTCCATCCTGGCGGCGGCCAACCCCGCCTACGGCCGCTACAACCCCCGTAAGACCATCGAGCAGAACATCCAGCTGCCCGCCGCCCTGCTCTCCCGCTTCGACCTGCTGTGGCTGATCCAGGACAAGCCCAACGCCGAGAACGACCTGCGGCTCGCCCAGCACATCACCTATGTCCACCAGCACTGCCGCCAGCCGCCCACGCACTTCACCCCCATCGACATGAAGCTGATGAGGTCCGTTTTATTTTTATTATTATTATTTGTTTTTGAAAGTTAAAAGGAGACACATGCATAAAATCACTGTGTGACACTCGATAACTAACGAGGATAAAACACAGACATGTCAGAGACCTATTTCCACTCTGGTCCTCTTCGACCTGACCGACAAGGCATCAACATATACAGTGGCAACAATCAAA
Organism: Nansenia antarctica; assembly: GCF_963989245.1. Classification (NCBI taxonomy): domain Eukaryota; kingdom Metazoa; phylum Chordata; class Actinopteri; order Argentiniformes; family Microstomatidae; genus Nansenia; species Nansenia antarctica. Next base: position 7,018,801 of record NC_137688.1, on the reverse strand, counting down.
ACAACGTTCCACAGTGTCGTCTCTTTCAATTAAGCCAAATAACGACAGGGATGAAACACACACACACCACTACACTACACTGCTTCTGTTTACAGTGATGGGGGGGGGGGGGGGGGGGAGAAATGGCTCTATTTTATTCATCATTTTATTCATCAGTTTATAAAAACATTCCATACACACACATACACACTTGCCAACTGGCTGTTTTATTCTCATCGACATTTCATTTCATTTCATCATCTGAAAACAGACGTGCAGAGGTATTAAGTGTGTGTGCATTGCAACAGATTTTGTCATTGATGTGTAGTTCAACAAGGCTTGAGGTTGCCCATGTGGTAGTTTGACAACCACAACCCACCCCCAGATGCTACATCTCTAGGTGTCATGGTAACTGTATTGTGCCCCCCCCCCAGACGCTACATCTCCATGTGTAAGCAGCGGCAGCCCCTCGTCCCGGAGGCGCTGGCTGACTACATCACGGCGGCGTATGTGGAGATGAGGAAGGAGGCCCGCGTCAGCAAGGACTGCACCTTCACCTCCGCCCGTACCCTCCTCTCCATCCTCCGCCTCTCCACCGCCCTGGTGAGACCCCCCACCCCCACCCTAACCCCCCCCACAACCTCAACTCCGTTTTCCTTTGTTGGTCCTCCGCTGACGAATGCTTAGGGTTGTGGGTTCGATTCCCGCTGGGACCCTATATATATAATATATATACACTGAAAAAATGTATGCGCGCTGCACTGCAATGTGTCCAGCCCCCCCTATGTCCTAGACACTTGTGTAGATCGGATGGGTCTAAGCAAGATGGAGGCACTACCGTCTTGCTCATCCACCTGGTTCTTTGCCTCTCCGCCGTGGTCCAGCGTGTGCTAAAGTGCTTACAGTGGGTCGGTCCTGCCTCCCCTCCCTGGTCCAGTGTGTGCTAAAGTGCTTACAGTGCAGGTAGAGGCGCTGCCCAGCTTACCTGCAGTGTTAGCACTTCTTTCACAAGCTGGGCACCTGGCTTCACCACAACTCCTCCTCCTATGCCAGCTCACATCGACGTCGGTGGTGTGTGTGTAACGCGTTGCAAAGGGAGCGATCGTGTGTGTGTGTGTGAGCGAGCGAGCAGCCCTCTCTCTCAACTCTTGTGTGGTCCTCCTAGCCCCCGGGTGTCAAAAGTGCTGTTTGTGCAGGTAGCTGACTCACCCGCCCTACTGCAAAACCAGTACTTCACGACACACTGGCGGGCACTGTGCTACATGCGGACAACCACCAGAGGGCGACCTCAGCCGCTCCCTTACGCCGGGGTTGGCTTTATACTACAAACACACAGTCCAGCAAAGGTTTCTTCCATGTGCCTAAGAATTGGTGCATCATGTGTATTCTGTTTCTCCTTGTGAACCTCCTGATTGCAGTACTAATACCTCTAGGCTGCATTCATAAATTCGCTCTGAGAGCGCCGGAGCGCACTCTGGGTTCAACGTCATAAAGGGACCTAAAGTAATTTGATCGGATAAGAGGCCAACCATTCCAAGAGTGCCGCTCAGATTTCCAGAGCGAATTTACGAACGCAGCCAATAGTTACTTAGTTAGTTAGTGAGGATGTGTTTCTGTCTAGTCCTGGTCAGCTTTGCAGGGTGGGCAGTCAGCCTGTGTGCGTTGGAGCCGCTGTGCAAACCCATGCAAAACTGACTGTGATCGGAAATAGTCATCACTCCCACGTCACCTGTCAATCACAGCCCATAATAATGACCTACAGTGAACTCGTACCGTTTTACAAGCCAGTCACTGCGTTGTTGTTGCTGCCTATCCATGTTGACTTGACTGACTGACGTTGAGCTTCTTCAACCAATCAGAGAGACTAGCTGGTGTTGAGAGGCGGAGACTTGGGCAATTGCCGGCCATCCCATTGGGCATTGCACTTGTCTCGGTCTGACAGTGCCGGCACAGCGCTGCCTAGCAACGTCCGGTCGTCGTCGACGGTAACACCCAGTCTACGTTCGGCTCGATATGGGGGAAATCCTGTATGACATGAGTGTTTGTTTGTGCTGGAGACTGTTGTCGTAAGTGATCCTGACCCGTGGTGTCCCCCCTCCTCCCCCCCCCCCCCCCCCACCACCGCAGGCCCGTCTGAGGCTGCAGGACCTGGTGGAGAAGGAGGACGTGAACGAGGCCATGAGGCTCATGGAGATGTCCAAGGACTCGCTGCAGGCGGACAAGTCCAGCGCCACCAGGTCAGTCAGCAGTAACAGCAGCACCCTCCTCACTACCACACAGACACTTCTAAACCTGGACAGAGAGAGAACCAAAGCACCAAAACATTTTTTATAGTAATTCTTCTTCTATCACGACGACTGCCAATCGCCACTGGCCTGAACTTGATTACTTTTCCTGCTACGACTGGTGGATTGATGATTCACTTTCTTAGTCAAAATGTATTGATTGTAAGTCGCTTTGGGATAAGGCGTCTGCTAAATGCCAAACATGTCAATGTAAATCAACCAAACCGTACTAGGCTGACAAGGAAACATAGTCTTTTCCAGGACTGTTACTGCAACCATGGTGGATGTGAAACCAGGCCAGCACAGCTTAGCTCAGTCATGTGAAAAGGGGCGTGGGGCGGGGTTTATACCGCCAACCAGACAACCAGTCTAATGATACCATAGAATGATGTTATTATTTAAAAAGTTACCTGACCGGATGCCTATGGGTGTTAATGCTATGGCAGAGTAGGGGTCTGATCTGGGATGTTTATGGGCTAGGCAGAGGAGCTCTAATGAAACCGGCTACATACCCTGGAGGAAGCGGTAAAAATTCCTGTGGTTTTTATTATCAGTTCACACAGTGTTGATATGAGCAAACATTACAAGTCGTTGCCATGTTGTTGGCGTGTCAGCTGTTAAGCTCTTCACCACATCTCTCTCTCTCTCTCTCTCTCTCTCTCTCTCTCTCTCTCTCGTCTTCAAGTGTTTTTGGAGACAAAAACATTTGAAGACGAGAGAGAGAGTAGTTAAAAAATAAAAATAAAAGAGTGATCGGACAACGCCTGGTATTCTTTCAAAATCAACATGGCACAATCAGTAGGTAGATTGGGATGTAGAGTCGGGATCAAAACTATTTCAATTGAACATAATCCATCCAACAGGTGGGTATTCCATTAACGTCGCTAAAGGAAAATCTAGGCTTATTTAAATAAGTGTAAGGCGATCAACTTCTCCAGAATCGATTTAATTGAGTCGTCACTTACAAGCGAGTTCGTTTAATCTCAACGAGACGTCCTTGATATCACTTCTTAAGATGATATGATCCAATCAAATATTAGGCACCACTACTGAACTGTTCATTAAGATAATATTTATTCAAGCACATCAGCAAGCAATAATAGTTCATTTCCATGGAAAAGTGTCTTATCTAGCTTCACCTCTGCAGGCCTATCTCAGCTAGCCGTCAACAAGTTAACTGCAGTGGCTCCACCAAAAACAAGAGTCCCTCTCACCTCCGTACATAGTCTTTTATCCAATTCATTAAACATTTTGGGCTGGGTGATGCCCCCCCCCCCTCTATCTGGTAGTTTTCCAAGTGTCAGCACAAATCCGTTGCAGCTGCAGAAAGTCTTCTCGTTAGCATTGGCCTTCAATTCCTCTCCTGTGTGGGTGCGAGAGTGTATGTATGTTATCAGCTTGAGTGTCCTGCTAGCGTCTCGTTCCCATGGTGATATCGTACTTTGTATGAGCAGAGCATTGTGTCAGTGTCCTTATCAGAATGTCTTGTTATCAGAATGTCTTGTGAAAACACAACTATTGAAGTTACACAGTAATATTAGGATTCGATTTACAAGTTAGAAGAATAGACTTATCATTAATCATTAGTTATGAAAGTACAGAAAAATAGAATATTATAACAGCAGGTGTAAAATGGTTGTTAGCACATAGGTAAAAATAAGTAATTTACAGGCAGTTTGAATCATAAAACGTTCTTTTAGTCAGGAGCTTGTATTTCTTCTTGTCGCTCAAAAACAGAACCTCTCTTTTGGCTTTGCGTGACCTTCCTATTGTTCTCAACTGACCGCATTCACATATTATTTAAATGAGCACATAGTACATGATTTATCACTTCTAGTTATTGTAATACAAATTCCCAACATAAGTCCCGTGAGATATAAGCCTAGATTTTTTCCTTTAGCGACGTTGATGGAATACCCCCCAGGAGTACATTTAATCCGTCTCTAAAGAGACTAGATTCTTTTTTTCTCTCTTTTTTTTTTGCTCTAATCCAATCCCACCACTTCTAATCAAGCGTCCTTGGGTCTGAGAAAGGCGCTATATAAATATAAGATATTATTATTATTATTATTATTAATCCTCAACCTGTTCTCTCTGTTCTCCAGAACCCAGAGGCCTTCTGACGTGATCTTCTCCCTGCTGCGTGAGCTGGCCACGGAGGGCAAGGCCGGGCGCGGCGGGGCGGGAGGGGTGGTCCGCATGGCGGACGCCGAGCAGAGGTGCATCACCCGCGGGTTCACCCCGGCCCAGTTCCAGGAGGCCCTGGAGGAGTACGAGGAGCTGAACGTGTGGCAGGTCAACCAGGCACGCAGCCGCGTCACCTTCGTCTGAAGACGACCCACATGGATGGCTGTAAATAACAGCCTTCTAAAGACTAAGATTGGACCCTGACCCCCCTGCCCCCCCCCCCCCCTTGGTTTGTCATCATCAACAACATCATGAGAGACTTGATTTCAATGCGAACCAGTGGTTTCTGACTGTTTCGTGACAGTTTAATGGGTTTGAAAATTGTGAGGAGAGAGTGTTGCAAAGGGTGTTTATTGTACTTGGCTTTCAAGTGCGCTTTTCCCCTTTTTTTTTTTTTTTTTTTTTAAGTGTTAGGTGGATGTTCTTCAGTGAAATGTGTTTGCATTTTTTTCTAAAACAATTGAGGGTTGTCTTCCAATATTTTTTACTAGGCCTATTTGGTTTCAACAACAGTCATCTGAGAATAGTTACTTATGAAAACAGTGCTTGCTAAACTAGTTCCATGTCAAAGGCACTCGTGTTTAAATGTAGGAAAAAACAGATCTTTAATGTCTGATCACTGAGATAATGGAGAATCACACTGCTTTGTGAGTGAATTTAACCATCTCATGTGTATCAGTTCTGTTGCATTCTAAGAGCCTGTACCTACATGTTTAACTTTAAGTAAGGGTTTTGAGTTAAATCTTCAGATTATTACAATAATATATCACAAGGATAAAGATTAGTTTGTCACAGTCAGTGCCACAGTGTTTTTCTACGTTTGGAAAGAGAAGCACTGAATCATCTTCTACTGCCACCTGGTTTGTTAGAGGAACATCCTAGCTAGAGAGACAATTACTGCCTTCAGTCATACAAAGCACCTGTCAACACTGCCGTGGTCGTAACCTCTGCACAGACACGTGTTTCTGGCCAGCTGAAGTATGCATATTACATTTATCTGTAATTTAAACACATGCTATAATAAAGATTTGATGGATAACGTTGGCCAACACTTCCTTGTGTTTATGTAGTTGCCTGTCTTGATGTGTTGGATCGGCTGTGTGTGTGAGGGTTGTGTCAGTAGGCCAGCTGCTCTCTGTAATACATGTTGAGAAATTACACACCAATTACTGACCTGATAGTTATTTGTCTCCCATCAGTAGGCGATTAAAATGATATAGAAGCCTTTTTCTTTTTGGAATGACTGAAAGACAAAGATTGAACTTGCCTGCTGGAATACATGGACTGATCATGCTATTAGGTTGTTACGTCGTGATGTGTTTCCGCGTCCAAAGTTGGCTGAGGCGCTGTCTTCGAAATGCCTCAGTAATAATAATAATTGATTATATTTATATAGCGCTTTTCCGAGGCTCAAAGACGCTGACAAATATGGGAAAAACATTGAAGTGCTGTGTCCCTTGTTGTATGAATAGATCAGAATTTCTGGTTTGGACCTGGAAATTGCTAAACGTCACGTTTGACGACAGACTTAACAACCGAATTTAAAAAATAATATATATATTCTTTTTTTTTAAATTATTCTTATGAATAGGCACTCATGCATCACAATGATTGACATGCGGTTCTGTATTTGACACGTTTTACAGCATGCCACGGCAGGAAAGCAGGTGTTCCATGGGGGGGGGGGTACCGTACTTAATGGGCCCTTTTTAAAATAAAACACAAAACACAGCACAAAATATTCTATCTGACATACAAGGTCATGTTTTCCTGGGTCAGACATTAAATATAAAGGCTTTGAGGTTGTTGTTGTTGTTTTTTAACCCCGAGACATTTTTTTGCGTTTTCTCCACCCAGCAGGTGATTGCTTTATTCCCAGACTTCACTGAGAGTTTCCATTTCCAGTCGGGACGTTTTATGGCTTCACCGCTGAAGACCCTGGGGTTTTCACTCTTAATGGGCACCAGAAGCTCTATTAAACAAGCTTTTTAAATGGAGGGAGGGGCTAGTGTTATTAGGGTTAAACCAATGCTATTGGACGGGCACTCATGCGTCATAATGATTGACATTGCGGTTCTATATTTAACACCTGCTCCCACTACTAACAGCTGGACACAGCATTCAATGCCCAGGTAAGTACGACACTCACTGTAGTCTCCTAGGGCAGCCTACAATGATGAAATGATGCATATTGATGTATATTCTGTGTTTTACCAGGAAAAAGCATTGAGATGGACATGTTGGGATCTATTCAAATAGAGGGTCCTGAGAATTTTAACGATAAACTTAAAGATGAATGTTTTGGAGTAGCCTAATATTTGACAGTATATTTCACAGTGAGCTCCATCATGTAAAGATGTATGTGGTAGCCTGCTGTATAATTAGATGTCTGCGTTGCAGGTGGTCAGTATGATTTCTTCGTTGTCGTTGGTGACGGGGGCGCTATGCTGTCTGACGTTTCTCCCAGGTCAGGTTTGGTCTTTTCTATTAGACTAGATTTCGCAGGGTTCCCACGGGTCCTTGAAATCCTTGAAAGTTTGTGAATTCAAAAAAAATAATCAAGGCCTTAAACGTTTTTGAAAATAGACATGGGTCATTGAAAATGCTTGAATTCCCCTCTCTCTCTCTCAAAAAAGAATAATATATACAGTATATTCCAAACAATATTTTAAGTAATTATAGTAGATAAGTCACATTGCTTAACTTAACACAGTAACATAGTTCACAATATATTGTTTTGCTGTGCTGTGGTAGAGAAGGCAAGAGACCATCTAGTGTTCAAGCCTCTACATTCAAAAGCCTCTCTTTTTAATTGTTGTCTGTGAGCGGATAGTTCCTATTATATAAATTCACATCTAGATCTGTCTCAAACTATGCCGTGTTGGGTCCTTGAATTTGAGGGAATTGATTCTTGAAAGTCCTTGAAAAGTGCTTGAATTTGATGTTTCAGAAGGTGTGGGAACCCTGATGTTAACATAATGACAGTTACTAGATAGTTAATGGATCATGTAAAGGAATAATGAAGTGATGTGCGTATGATGTAACCTCCTGCAGGGCTGCTGCAGGCTAAGTCTTTACTGGACGCCATCACGCAGGAAGGTAAAATGTTCTGCTTGTATTTAAAGTAATCTCTCTCTATTACCAAGCTCTTGTGTGTGAAAACTAATCAATCATGCACAGGCTTTATTTGTCTGTCTCAGAATCCCCTCATCTGCCCTCTCTCTCTCTCTCTCTCTCTCTCTCTCTCTCTCTCTCTCTCTCTCTCTCTCTCTCTCTCTCTCTCTCTCTCTCTCTCTCTCCCTCCCTCTCTCTCTCTGTCTCTCTCTCTGTCTCTCTCTCCCTCTCCCTCTCTCTCTGTCTCTCTCTCTCTCCCTCTCTCTGTCTCTCTCTCTCTCTGTCTCTCTCTCTCTCCCTCTCTCTGTCTCTCTCTCTTCTCTCTCTCTCTCTCTCTCTCTCTCTCTCTCTCTCTCTCTCTCTCTCTCTCTCCCCCCCCCCCCCCGGTCCCTTCTATGACTGTCTATGTGACTCTCCGTGTCTGTGCCCCTCCTCTCCCATACAGAGATGGCCCCAGTGAGTACACTGGGTATTAACTCTGAGCAGGCTAACGATTTCCTGACTCACTCACGGCCAAAGCGCAACGTGGACACCAGATGGTACAGAGGCAACCCAGACTTCCAGGCTTACTACCGCTACTACAACAGCATCGGACACACAGAGGGGGTGAGATGGGACGGGAAATAAGAAAAGGGGGCGTGGGGGGGGCGGTGGGGTTATAGCCTCATGAAATGATAAAAGACAGGCAGTGGCTAAAAGAGGACTGGTTGCTATGTTTTTATTTATTTCATGCTCCTTCATTGTCTGTCTGTCTGTGTGTCTGTCTGTGTGTGTGTGTGTGTCTCTCTCTCCCTCTCCCTCTCTCTCTCTCTCCCCCACTCTCTCTCTCCCTCTCTCTCTCCCTCTCTCTCTCTCCCCCTCTCTCTCCCTCTCTCTCTCTCTCTCCCTCCCCCCCTCTCTCTCTCTCTCTCTCTCTGTATGTGATTCTCTCTCTCGATCTCTCTCACTCGATCTCTCTCACTTCTCTCTCCCAGTTGTACGAGATCGACAGGATCAGGATCCTCTACCAGCAGATGAGGCAGCTGGAGCACGTCTATGGCCCCAACGCCTCCCACTTCCAGAACAAGCTGGGGGTTCCCAGTCTGCCCATCCTCAAGTGCGACCCGGCCAAGGACAAGAATTGCAAAGTTGCGATCCCCCCTCCTCCGCCCATGAAAGGCGTCCCGCAGCCCAAAATGGCTGCCCCTCCTCCCCCTCCGCCCCTCTCTTCGGCCGACGTCATCCACCTGTGCAACACCAGAGACCCTCTCTGCAAGCCCCACATCGTGTACCTCCCCACCGGCGCCGTGCCCGTGCTGTGCGACCCGCGCTACCACCCCCATTGCAAGGTTCACAAGGGCGAGATCCAGCTCCCTAAGGTCGTGGTCGTTCAGCCCCAGCCCACTCCGGCCCCTGTGGTGATCATCAAAAAGTACATACCGATCCTCCCGCCTGTCAAGAAGTCCGCTCCCCCCCCGGCCCCCATCCGCACCTTCAAGGGGATGGAGTACGACTGCGACCCCTACTGGGACCCCGACTGTCTGGTCGACCACCCGCCCAGGGCCGTGGTCGTCGTGAAGGGCAAGGGCGGCCCTCCGCCTCCGCCACCCCCTCCTCCAGTGGAGGAGGAAGAAGAGGAGGAGGAACCCGTGGAGGAAGCGGCACCGCCTGCACCCATCATTAAGAAAGTCCCGCTGTACCCTTACCCCTACCAGTATCCCAACTACCAACCCTATCCCTATAACTACCAGAGTGAGCTCTATGACGCTGCTCGCTTTCAATACCCTTCCCCCGCCGATACCCTTGCTGATGAGGGCAGCGAGTGAGTAGCCCCCCCTGCCCCCCCCCCCCCCTGTCTCCTGAGCACCAGTGTGAGGAAGGATGGAGCAGAGAGGAGAGGATTTGCTTATGACCTTAAGATTTTTTGTGTGTGAATGATTCATGAACAGACTTTTTTTTTTTCAGAGGACATTTTTTTTTACCCAATACCTAGATACAGAATGACTAAGATGAACCTCCCAGTAATGATGGGGCTTTGAGCATGTAACCTACAATGACCGGCACTAGAGCCATGGTATTACTTATATCTTTCAATGTGGATGTGGTATTACAATGACTGGTAATGTTGTTACAACGTAATAAGACTATTGCCAAATTCTCTCATACAAGCCAGTGGGTGTTGTTTAGCATCTAAAATCATTATTCAAGTATGTAACCATGATGACTCTGAGTGATGAAAAATAAACTTTGGGTTTCACCTCCTGTTATGTCTGATGTTCTGGTATAATTATTAGACGCTAGAAAAAAAAGACTTGACGTGGCAATGAATGGAGAGCTCATAAAAGAGGGGGATGAGAAGATCCTTGGTAGGTGGAAAGTTAGACCAACCCCTGTTGGTGCCACATGGCTGGTAAAAAAACACGCCATTAAATAAAAAGTGCCAACTACAGGCTATGGGTCATTATCTTAAGTTCCGCTGCCTTTTAATACCCAAATAAACGCTGAGAGTCCCGAGAACTGTAAACTAATGCTAAAACACTTTTACCTCCTCCTGCTACCTGTACCGTACTTATACCACTACCTTCAGAGGCTGAGCACAGCAGGACCATATGACATTAAAAACTACCTAACGGCTAATACTGAAAATCCTGGCCAATAAACCTGCAGCCATGCTGACTCCACAGAACAGGCTCTATATAATCACTTGAAGATGTGAGCCTCATGTTTTAAACGTTGTATATCAGAATCAGAATTCTTTGTATTGCCACGTATATTCGCATACAGGAAATTTACTTAGAGAATGTGTTCCTTATCCGTGTCAAACATAGCACATCTGTTGATAAATTCAATTCTAAATGACTTGGCCACATTCATTTATAATCAGTAATAAGGTATTGTGTTGCATGTGTGTACACTACCTAGAGATAACTCCTTTATAGTGTGGCAACAGTTATCGTTCTGCGATTATTATCTATGCATTTATTATCTGAATGAATGGTCATGTTCGTTTGTCATTGGATAAAGAGAAAGATCAAAGTCCCACAAAAAATCAGCAGATCATTTATTACATACAGAAACATGGAACAACAGAACAAAGCAAAAAAAAAAAGGGGACAATGTAATTTCTGTTCATGTACATGGATTCATTAATGTGCATACTCACAACATGTTAAACAAACTGTGAGTGTTTACAGTGAGCAATTTCACCCACTGTTCTCTTCTTTCTACTCATGAGTGTGTGTGTGTGTGTGTGTGATCAAGTGGTACACACAAGCGGCTTCTGAATTTGCTACCTTGGAAAACAGCAAACTGATTGGTTTGTGAGACGAACATTCAATCGTATCTGAGAGTGTGTTTTGTGTACTGTATGTCAGCGTTTACTCATACTGTTAACATAAAAAAAACAGACAAGCAAATGAAGATTTGCAGTGTTTGTGACCTCTTTCTCCACTTCCACTCATTCTTCTCTCTTCCTTCTCTGGTGCTTCAAAAGAAGAGTCCTCTCATCCTCCGGCCGATGCCCTGTCTGTCGTAGAGCACGTTGAACTTGTTGATGAACTGGTTCATGCTGTTGCAGGTCTTGGTGATGGTGCCTAGGTAGGCCATGAGGCCCACGTCATTGCATTGCTGGAGAGAGAGAGAGAGAGATTTTTTTTCAACTGGTGTGTTTTACAAGGAAGTCTAGCCAACCTGTCTGAGCTTGCTCAAAGGAAATACATGGGCTATACTGAGTGATTTAAAGTCGGAACATGACAAGGCATTTCTTCATTCACCATTCTGTTGAAAAACGGACAGCTGGCAAAAACCGACAGCTATCGTTGGTACACTAGTAAAGCTAAGATCTAACACTAAATAAAGCGTCTAGTGCGCAGCCTGCAATTAGTTACTAGTCTAGTGTGTAGGGTGAGAAGGAGAGAACTTACATCATAGAAGTCTGTCTTGAATTTGATAGTGCTAAGGACAGGCAGTCTGTGGCACAGAGCGTTGGCTTCTCGAAGGATCTCATGGTTAAATGGCACCTCTCCTGGAAAGTCCCACATCAGAGGAGGGAGGGAGGGAGGGAGGGAGGGAGGTGAGAGGAGAAAGAGAGCGTCAGGGTACATCAGGACTAAGGATATGGGATGAGATATCATCAGAGGGGTGTGGTTGGAGGACCCTTGCAGATTTTGATGACAGGACAAGATAACAGCTGCTTTCCGGACTCACTTGAGTATTATTTCTTTCACACACACCCCCACCACCCTCACCCCACCAGCACCACAAACAAACAGCAGAGACAGACAGACAGCCAGCCCTCTCTCACCTGCTTCCACTGCTTTGACGTACTCCAGGATGACCTTCACCCTGCTGTGCAGCATCTTTATCGCGCTGTGCTGGGCTATGAGATGCTCAGCCACTGAAGAAGGAGGAGGAGGAGGGGGGGATAGATGAAGGGACAGATGAGCATCACAAACGTTGAATAGGACTTCTTTAACGTCTAGGCTCTTCCGATGTGATGAGAAACAGACCCGGGAAGACGGCCGTGGGTTAACCTACCCGTTGAGTTCTCTCCCGTGCCTGTGGCTGTCATGCGGGCCACGTGGTCGACCCCGATCCTCTCTGCTTCCTCTGTGGCCAGAGTGTAGGTCAGCTCAGCAAACAACATGGTCGCCTGGAGTTGAATAAGACAGAGTTAGGGTTAGGGTGTGTGTGTGTGTTTGTTTGTGTGTGTGTGTGTGTGTGTGTTTGTGTGTGTGTGTGTGTTTGTGTGTGTGTTTGTGTGTGTGTGTGTGTGTGTGTGTATGTGTGTGTGTGTGTGTGTGTGTGTGTGTTTGTGTGTGTGTGTGTGTGTGTGTGTGTATGTGTGTGTGTGTGTGTGTGTGTGTTTGTGTGTGTGTGTGTGTGTAGTAAGGATGCTTTAGTTACCTCTCCATTGATAATGTCAATAACAGACTCGTATACGCTGACAGGGAGCTGGGGGGAAGCAGAACAAATTGAGTTATTATATAGTGTTATTATTTATGTACGCATGTCATTTCTACTTCATATAATCAGACAATAGTTTCCATATAGGGAACTCACGTCTGTGTGTTTGGTCATCGGGTTGAGCTTGAGGAAGAGAGGGCTTTCAATGATCTCACAAACCTGAAGTGGAAAGAAACACACAGGAGAAGCCAATGAGCAAACTGAACAGTGACACTGTGGCTCATAGTAGAGTAATACAGCAACACAGTGAACGTTAAGTTACTTCTCAGTGTAAAAATGTACTTTGGCCCTTTTGTTCCACCTACCTGCTTGTGAATATGGATATCTGATTGGTCAGGAGGACCGCCTGTGGTATACCAGCCCAGGAACTCCATCTCCTTGAAGACCTGTTTGACTGAGACAGAGAGAGAGAGAGAGAGAGAGAGAGAGAGAGAGAGAGAGAGAGACAGAGAGAGACAGAGAGAGAGAGACAGAGACAGAGAGATCAGTGAGCACCATCACATCACATAGACTTCTCTCAACCAAACAATTTGCCAGAGAATATCTCAGTAGATCACTTGTTTGTTAACCCTCACTTTCACCACTATGAACAATCAAGTCTGCCATCAAACGGTTTGAAAAGGAGAGAGGTAGAGAAAAGCAGTGGAATTCAATTCCGAGTGGAGAAACACAGACATGTGACGTGCGAGACTCACACTGCTCCTCCTTGGTGTAGTAGTACTCCTTGTCGATATGTGCTCGGTCGTCTACGGTGTGGTGCAGCAGCTCGAAGGAGTTCATCACCTCGATGTTTCTACCCTCCTGCTTCCCGATCAGCGCTCCTATCACTGTGTGTGATCGAAGAAAAAAAAAAAACACAACGGACGACATGTAAAAGCATTAGCTCCTCAAATGCAATTAAACACTAGATTGACAGTGTCACAACTATTCCTCTAAACCTGAGACAGAGAGAGAGAGAGAGAGAGAGAAAGAGAAAGAAAGAGAGAGAGAGAGGTGATGTGTTCAAACTTGTTTATTAGACTACCATTTAAACTCATCAATGTGCATATGGGGTAAGAATATCACTGACTGTACACTTCTGAAATTGAAACCAAATCCGCGCCCCTAAACTGTAGACCAATAGTTCCGTTATTTATTTCATACAGAGATGACATGCACATTTGAATTCTCTCTCTGATAAAAAACAACAACAACAACAACAACAACATCCAGTGTCTAGAACACTGAGAACACACCCTGCATGGGCCGGCCCTCCTGGGAGCGGATGCGTATCCAGTGGTCTGAGATGTTGAGGATGACGAGGGGGTGCAGGGCCACCGACACACTCCCGGTGACCCCAGAAGCCATGACACTGGGGCTGACTGTTGGGCAAGAGGAGAGGAGAGAGAGAAGCGAGAGTTTAGTTAGTATACGTTAACCTAAGAACTTTTACAGCAATTCATCGCTGTTGTTCCATAGTTAATATAATATATCAAACCCTGAAAGTGCAGCACCTGCCCTGCTCTGCCCATCCTTGCGAAGCTCAGCGTCACTGATTGTTGACATCAATAAGCCGGTACGTACGACAGATAACTCAACGTGTCTAGAAACCCGGACATTTGATCATTTTTTATATTTTTAAAAGTGTATTTGATCATTTTTGCGTCAGTGTGTACTTGGTTGGCATGTTGTATTCATGTGGTTTCTTGGTCGCAAACCGACCGATGACACGTAGCTGCCTACAACTAACCTACACAAGTCTCTATGGGTGCGTTCGTGAATTCGTTCTGAGAGCGCCGGAGCGCACACTGGGTTCCACGTCATAAAGGGGACCAGGTCATTTGATTGGACGAGAGGCATTCCACGAGTGCTGATCAGATTTCCAGAGCGTATTTACGAACGAACTGAGAGAGCTAGTTAGTGGTAGCAAGTTTAGCTACCGTTAGCCGCCTGTGCTAATATAGCCTACGAAACAACCGTAATGCTACACTACAACCACCAGTCGGCATGAAATATATAGCCGCCTGTCCCTTTCGGAAGTGTACATAACAGCGGGGATAAGCAGGGACAACAGTTATATATATATATACACAGAGAGATTCTCTCACCTGCCCCATCGACTTCCATTCCACCACCATTGCTCGTCGCCATCTTGTCCAACTTTGACAGCTGCGCATGCGTAGTAGTGTGCACCGAGCTTGAACCAAGAGAGCTGCTGCGCATGCGTAGTAGTGTGCACCGAACTTGAACCAAGAGACAGCTGCGCATGCGTAGTAGTGTGCACCAAGCTTGAACCAGAGAGAGCTGATGTTTTTTCCCTCCCCCCGCAAACACTCTGGGGGGCAATGTTTGACGTTTATTAATGTCCCTGGTTGTGTTTTCACACTTCTAAATAACTGGCAACTTAATATATATATATAAGACTTAAAAAGTCCGCTTTTTATTGAATGTAGGAACCATTGTTGCATACGTTATGTTTCCGTTATGTTTCTTCCGGGTGCGACTCTGGTCCCTCAGTGTATTTCGTCCGTGTAAACGGTAGTTTTGTTTACAAAATGGCCGACTTTAGAACTTGCACTCTGGACTACTTCCCTGAGAACATCTTGATTGATATTTTATCTTATTTAAGTGTGCGAGAGCTCGTCAGAACCGGGAGGTAATAACGATGATGTTATCGTCGATGTGCTTACGTTAACTGTGTACATTCAGACTGTGTCGCTTATATCCACTATCTGTTAACGTGAAGAGTGTGAAGAACACTTTCTCTTTCGTGAGCTTAGAATGATAAGGTTCTATCTCCGTTCAGGGTAGTTCAGAGATATTGAGCGTCAAAGTTTTTACATTCCATTATGTTTTGTGAGATGGAACCTTTGTATTTTATTAATTACTAACTCAAAAATGTCAACTTTTAAAAAATAACACCACACAGGCATTAATAAACACCTAATGGATCAGATTATGTAAAAAAAACTCAATTTTGACAAAAATTGAGATAGAACCTTATAATTCTAACGTCACGCTTTGTCGTGTCATTCATCCGGTGTGTCTGCAGGGTGTGTAAGAGATGGAGACGCCTGGTCAAAGACCAGAGGTTGTGGCGAGCTGTGGACCTCACTGCATGGAAAGGGGTAAGAATGGTGTCTGGTAATGTTAGTTACCCTCATCTTGCTTTTTCTGATCACAGTGAAAGTTTGAGTCTGAGGCTGTCATGTCTGTCAAGAGACGTCGGCCATTTTTGTTCTTCTCCAAAGTACATATTGATATTGAACACCCCCCTGGTCTGGTGGATTTATCCTAGAATCAGAATCAGAATCAGAAGACTTTATTGCCATGACATGTAAACATGTTAGGAATTTGGTTTGGGACAATGGAGCACGGTTTACAGCAGGACAGGTGCAAGACAGGACAAGACAGTGCAAACCAACATCATAGTGCAAGAGTCATAATTAATATAAATATAAAGTGCAGAGATCAAGTGTTCAAGTGTTCATATCCAGACAGTCCAAAGCTCTCTGGGTGGGGGTGGAGGGAGGGTAGATAGATAGGGGTCAGGTCAGGGGGGGGGGGGGGGGGCAGCGTCATTTAGGAGCCGGATGGCTGTGGGGAAAAGTTTGAGTGAAAGTTTGAGTCTGAGGCTGTCATGTCTGTCAAGAGACGTCGGCCATTTCTTTTCTTCCAAAGTACATTATGTAACACCTCCCTGATCTGGTGGATTTATCCTAGCCACCTAATACAGGCAATGCTGTTTTATATTCGACTTATTATTGTTACTGTTATTAACTTTTCAATATTGTCTGCACGTCAAAATACGACGTAAACGTCGCTATTTGCACGTTTGCAATGTAGGCCTGGCTATTTCTTAATTAGGACATCTGTGTCCTACTACAGATACTTGTACATAACTTTTACAGAACACATCGTTCCTAAACACTGATGCAGTTTTTCCTCTTTAATCTCTCCCTTCACTGGTTGTGTCCAACTGTGCTCCCTGCCACCTGGTGTCCATTCTGGGTCAGGTGACATCGCGCATGCTGTGGGTTCTCCTGCGCCAGTACCTGGGCTGTGGGCTGAGATGCCTGCGGCTGCGTGGCCTGCTGCTCTCTGCCCGAGGTGGGGCCTTTCTCTCCGCGTCCTGGCTCAAGGCCTTGTCCTCCAAGTGCCCCAGACTCCGCAGACTCTCCCTGCTGCACGCTGACCTGAGAGGTCTGCGCAGCTGCCTGCTCTTACCTCCGACACTGCAGGTGTTGGAGCTGCGTGGCTGTGAGCTCCCCCAGGGGTTTTTCACCCAGAGCCCCGCCGGTGGCGCCGACGGTCCGGAGACCGCCTCCACGTCCGGGATCGCCATCGAGACCGTCGTCCTCGACAACGTGCCCTCGTTCACGGACCAGCACCTGCAGAGCCTGAGCTCCTGGGAGAGGCTCGGCCACCTGGAGCTCAGAGACGTCTTCCGGATCACCGCGGCCGGCCTCCGGGGCAGCGCGGCCAGGGAGAGCGGCTCTGGCGGCGTGGAGGGGCTCTCCAGGCTCAAGTATCTAGAGGTCGGGTGCATCGGGCATTCCCAGCTGCAGATGGCTTCCCTGGGGCTGGGGGCGGGCTGGCTGGGCCTGGAGGAGCTGACGCTAGGCGGCAAGGAGGTGGGGCCGGGTCTGCTGTGCGCCAGCCGCCTGAAGGACCTGCAGCGTCTGCGTCTCAGCTGCTGCAGGCTGGGGGAGATGGTGGTGCTGCGCAGCTGTAGGACGCTGCGGGAGCTGCGACGGCTAGAGTTCTACGAGGTGAACTTGGTTCACAGGAGGGCGAGGACACAGGAGGGCGAAGGAGAGGGGCAGGGGCAGGGAGGGGGTGAGGCCGAGGACAGGAGGGAGGGTGGCCTGGGAGCGGGCGTGGACGGCGGCAACGGGAACGACGCTAAACTGGACGAGAACGACCCCGTGCCGAGTCTGCGCCGCTCGCTCGCTACTCTGCTGCCGCGATGTGCGCTTGTGTTCACCAACTGCACCGTTACGATAGACTCAGACTAGCTGACATACTGGATCTGACTCACATCTGGCGCACTCTTTCTGGTTGGGTTATAAAACAAAACATTCCTCTTATAACCTGTGTGTAAACTCATTTGCTCGACAAATGCACCACATTTTCACTTGCGTAATGTGACGGTCTATTTTTTGCAGACTCAAACTTCCAAACTCGTTCAGAGTTTAGTATACTAGGTCGCTAATGCTCTTTTAAATTCTCATATACCGGCATGTCATTTACAAACAAGAGGATATATGGTCTACGGACTCAAACTGCTAATGATTGGTTTATCATGCTCACATGTTCAGCGAACAGGTGCACAGATACAACAAATGAGGCATCGAAAGTTTCAGTGCCGCCTTGATTGTTAATCTCTCGAAATTCGAACCGTACAATCACAAAGTACAACCAGGTGGTTTCACTTGATTTGAAATGTTCCTCGTCATTTGCGCTTACCACAGGTTTATAATGTATGTCAGAAAAGCACCGCACTTAACAATAAATTATGTCAAATTATTAAACACGACTTGTCTGTATCATGTGTGTATCTATTTTACCATTTCTAGCCATCAGACCATTTTCTACCATCTGATTTTAGAAAGGGACCAAGAGATAATGTCTCGAAGAAATGAAATGCATTGAATGTTTCATTGACAGGATATGTTGGACTGGCACAAGACCTGGATGGACATCGCTGCTCACTCCTCGTTACCTTCCTGTACAGACAGGAAAGTAAGGGAGAGAGGGCATGTCAGCCGGCCATGGGACTGGATTCGAACCCATGCCGACATGGGTATATGTGTGCACTGTAGACCGTGGTACTAGACCACTGGACCAACCCAGGCCACAGTGATGGCGTTCATGTACATTTTTGAATGAATGAATGAAAGCTTTATTTCGAACATGTGAAAAAAGAAATAGTTATATATATATATATATATATATTTTTTAAACTATTTACTTAACATGTCCGAAAAGGAGTAGGAAGAAGCATAAGCTTATTTAATCCTACCCCTTCTCCAATACTCAGAGATTAATAATTAATAATCTGCAGTTAACTTCAATATTAATATAATAATGTTTTTTTTATTAAATCAAATTTATTTACATATTTACCAACATCTGCTCGCGACCAGAATAACTCGGGAGGCTATGTTGCATAGCAACCAAACAGCGAATTATTTGAGCCACATTGATGGAACCGAACGCAAGCTTATTTATTATTATTATTATTATTATTATTTAAACAAACTGGATCAGACTGTCAAAGCCCTTCTTCCTCCTCATAGCCTACCTGGTGAAAACCATGTTTTTATTCCGCTTTTTGAACTGGGTCAGTTGAACTATCTTTTACTTGGCCTTACATGCCATTTCAATGTAATAAATAAATATGTATACACTATCTGCACAGTATAGTACAGTGGATTGTGTACATAGCCTTTATTTATTCCTCGTTATTCTTCTTGTGATTTTTTTTTCTAAAAGTTTTTTTTTTTCCTTTCCTAACACCAGGGGAGCCACCCCTCCTAAATTTCGTTGTTTGGTACCTGTACTGTAGCAATGACAATAAAGTCCATTCATTCATTCATTCATTCATTCATATATGTTACGGTACATGTTGGAAAACTAGGGTTAGGTGCTAGGGAGCTAGGATTACGGTTAGGGTTAAGGTTAGGGTTAGGGTTAGGGTTAGACATGCCGCATGTACCAAGTCGACGTAGCACCTAACCCTAGTTTTCCCACATGTACCGTAACATATATATATATATATATATATATATATATATATATATAAATATAGCTGCAAGCAAAATGATAAAGGTTTGAAGCCATATAAGCAGCATCATCAAGGTTATGTCATCAAAAGGGACGAGAGCAATCAGCTAGGAAGAGAGACATTGTCAGTATTGGTATGGGTAATGAGCCAGGCAGAGGATAGGTTAACTGGCACTAGGCATCACAGGCAAAGCCATTTTCGATGCCAAATAATTAATTCCAGGTTAATTTGACAGTGACCAATACAGGGAATTTATGGTCTTTGCCTCCCTCTTCTGAACGCTTGGTGATATTACCAGAATCCCGCCAGTCCCATTGAATTTTGTTTGTTGTAAACACCAACCACTGTTGAACCATTGTTCATATTATACATTAATGATATCTGTAAAGTGTCTGAAATATTTAAATTGGTTGTCTTTGCAGATGACACAAATATTTTATGTTATGGGGATGATCTGCAGCAGCTTTTAAAGGTGGCAAAGAAGGAATTGTACAAATTAAAATGCTGGTTTGATACAAACAAGCTATCATTAAATCTGAATAAAACCAAATTCATGCTATTTGGAAATCGCAAAATAAATACAGAACTCCATCTGGAAATTGAAAATGTCAAAATCGATAGAGTATATGAAATCAAGTTTTTGGGTGTCTAAATTAAGCAATATCACAGGAGAGGGAGTGTGTTATACTGAATATCAGCACGGCTGTGATTCGGTCGTAGGTACGACTGTGATATGAATGAATGAATGGTCTTATATTTATATATTCAGTATAACAGCACGACCTCGAGTGTGATATTGCTTTTATACAACAGTTCTACAGCGCAATTTATTAGTTAACAGTAATAAGTGACAACAGATTATGACTTGTTTGTTTATTTAATCATAAAAATAAACAAAAAAGTGTTGCCTAGTAACCTGAACACAAACATGTAGTCTAATTAACGGTCGTTTAGTAGAACATCTGTGCGGCGGAGTGATACATATAGTTAAAGGTCCCAGTGCTGTTATACTGAATCAGCACTCATGGAATGCCTCTTGTCCAATCAAATTACTTGGTCGGAACTAACTGTTGTATAAATATAAGTTAGAGGAGCTTGAAAATAACGTGAACAAGTATTTTTGTAATTATTTAGTTATCTTTTGCTATAGTGGATAGGTATATTATTTTTGATATTGATAGATAATTTATTGCATAATAATATGATATTGTAAGGAAGGGGCAGGACCAGATAAGCTTTGCTTCTTTCTGGCCCTTCTCGAACAAAACCATTGTTGACTTACTTCCATGTCTAGGAATATATATTTTATTTTAATGTATATCTTATTTTATTTTTATTTTATTCATTTTTATTTTAAAATTTATTTTTGTTATTTTTTGTTATTACAAATGTGTGTGTTTTTATGGTTGAAATGTTCGAGATAAATAAAGATCAAATCAAAATAAAGATCAAACCACGCCCGTCCAGTCCGTGGCGCTAATGCGCAATTTACGTCTTTATGCCAACCGCCATACATAAAACCCCACAGAAGAAGAGAAACAGCCAATCACAGCAACGGTGGCTTTTGAAACTGTTGGCGGTAGCTTGCAGTTGAACACAGAGAAGTCAGTCTGTGCTTGTTTATGGTGGTTTAGTCCAATCTGTTACTGAGCTATTTCAGCATCATGCAGGTAAGAATTTAATTTGATGTGATTTAATTTTAATGATTAAATACACATTTGGCAGTATTTAGTGATCTCCGGTAAAGTGCCATTCGTGTAGTTAACTTGGCTAGCTGATAATGAATGTCTGGCTAGGCTGGAGAATCATCCTGTGTTTGGATCTGATCTCCTCGGGCTATGGAGGTTTCTGAATTAATTTGTCTTTTTCTTTTCGCAGAATAAGGAGAATAACGATCCTAAAGTGGTCCCAAGACCGGTAAGGGCTTCACCTCCACCTTTATATAAATAAAGTTATTATTATATGTGTCAACAACTAGGCCTATAACAGCTGACATCGTGTAGCTTAGCCACTTCTTATTCCATTTCACATTTAATGACTATCCGACATTAATCACTGGGCTTTGCTTTCTCTCCTACTTCAGCATTGGCACCGTTGGTTTCCTATGATGTTTTTTTTGTTGTTGAAATGCACACGTCTGTTTCATGTTCTAAGCTTGACACCTCAGTTCAGCTTTCACATGGTGTAAACCGAGTCTGACTCCATTAAAATAACTTTCTTTCCGATGTTTTTATAGTGTTCAGACATTTTAAACTCTAAGGGAAACCATAATTAATTATCCACGATCGTTGCTTAGCAACAAACGGCCAGTAAAAGAAAGTTTAAACCAAAACAAACGAATGAAACTATAACGATGGGTCTTATCTACACAACATTTCGGATGCAGGTATTATTATATTATTAGGCAGTGTAAACTTTCCACCTAGGACATAGCCTATAAGGCCTAACTAACATTAGGTGTCACCAAAGTTTTACATGAAAAATGTAACTGTTTTATTGATAACCAGGATAGCCTTTGATGGATCACATCAAGCTTTTAAAATCACTCATCTCTTTCAAAAGATGAAATCCCCTCTTGCTTTGCAGCCTAACATGGTTAAGAAGCAGAATGGAAAGAAGGAGTATCCGCGGTGTCTTGAAAAGTATTAGAAGTTGATAAATCAATTTTGGGAAAATCAAGACCCTTAATAAGTATTAAAAAGTCTTATCACGATTTTATGAGGTCTTGATTTTGTAGGTATTTTTCTGAATTAGACTCTGTCCAAAGAGTTTGAGTTTAACGTTGAATTTTCATTGGTTACAGTGAAGAGCATACTGTTGCTAGGGCCATACTCTGCCATATAAAAAATGTGCTAACCTGCAAAGTTTCTTCAACGACTGGTGAATTGATGGTTCACTTGCTTAGTTGAATGTATTGATTGTAAGTCGCTTTGGAATAAGGTGTCTGCTAAATGCCAAAAATGTAAATGTAAATGTAACATATATTTCTATAATGCTGTCCTATGCTGTTATGTCTAACGCTGGGTTTATGTTTTGATGATAGCTTACAACTCCACTGGGTCTGGGTCCAATGCGAGTTCTAGCGAACCCTCGGCCAGAGGCTGCAGACAAAAATGCCATCACAGGTGGGCACTGCCATCATAAACCATTCTACATGTGCAGTCTTTTGATATTTTTCAGATGGCACAGCAGACTTTTTTTGTGTAATTCATTGTCTTTGCTAAATTGTGTATCCCCATTTCCCCACAGGTCCTGGGAGGGAGCCTGTCAGTTCCTCTTCTAGTTCACCTCCCCAGTAAGCATGCTTTCCCATAACACTCCTGTCTTGTTAAAGGCTTAAAAATGACTCGGATAACAAGGATTTAAGAATATTCTAATGTGAGGTGTTTTGCTCTGTGCATTTCATGTCTTCTGTCATTGTTTACATCACTGACACTTAGGAAGATGACTGGGTGATGGTTTGTTTGTTTGTGGAAAATGTTTGTCTAAAATACAACCGTAGGCCTATTCTGTAAAGGTTGAATCTCCCTGGTGTTGTGTTTAGGTTTCCAACAAATGTGCTTTTATTTAAACAGTAAATGGACCATCAAAGACTTTGACTTCGGACGGCCCCTGGGGAAGGGCAAGTTTGGGAACGTGTACCTGGCGCGGGAAAAACAGTCGAAGGCTATTGTGGCGCTGAAAGTTCTGTTCAAGTCACAGATGGAAAAAGAGGGTGTCGAGCACCAGCTGCGAAGGGAGATCGAGATCCAGTCCCATCTTAGGTCGGTACCCACCGGGTTTTGAGTTTAATTCACGACCGTGTGATGGAATCCTGTCTGTTAAATCTCCTCAGCCTTTGTGATGCCTTGATAGCCATTCACATCTATATTTGTCCTATGTCAGTTAAATAACTCGTTTTATTTACATTTTTAGCTAGGATTCAGTCATGTCTACAGACTATGTAAACAGATTAACTAAATGCTAGCAAGTGGCTTTCAGACAGCTTTTGTTGTGAACACAATTCTTGCTTAACATAACCCAAATGTTTATGTATTTACGAAAGTCAGTGAATTAAACTTTCTTTCCCCTTTCTCAAGACATCCCAACATCTTGCAGTTCTACAACTACTTCTATGACCGCACACGGGTGTTCCTGATCCTGGAGTACGCCCCCCGGGGGGAGATGTATAAAGAGCTGCAGCGAGCTGGGCGCTTTGATGACCAGCGCACCGCCACGGTAAGAGCAGTGTCCATGTGGGAATCGCAAATGTCTTTCCCCAACACCATGCCTCCTCCAAAAATGTTATACAAGATGGTCCCAGTGGAGGAACCTCCTCTGATCTTCTATGATGATGTTGGAGAAGGTGAGAGGATTTGGGATTTACACAGCCCTGCCATTTCTTAAGCCAAGACGATGCAACAGCTGAGATGAAACTGCCTAGTTTCAAAACTGCACAGATCTAAACCGTATAAGATGATGAAACTAAAATGATCTTGCTATCTCCCTATTGCTAATTCCCTCACTGTAACAACAAATGTTAGCCAAGCTAACACCATTTTGCTAAATTCAGCCACTTCATTAGGCACTCCACTAATATACATGTTTATTAATTCCTAATAGCCATATGTGTTTAATTTGCTCTGGAAAAACCCAATCACAGATTTTAGATAATTTTGTAATGCGAGTCTGGAAAATAAGTCTTTTTTTTTTATTCTGAGTAATCTATTGGTTTTCTTCTCTATCCAATCACTCGAATTGTAACGTTTGTAACACGATGTTGTATACGCAGTTGAGTTACCATGGCTGGCATTATGGCCTCAGTAAGTTTGGGCCAGTTTCGGGAACGAGACACAGCACATGAGGTTTGACATGTCTTTAATTTGATTAAGAATGTATTGTTCAAAGCTGACCAGAAGTGATCTAACATCTAACGGCCTTTTTTTTCAGTACATGGAGGAGTTGGCGGATGCGCTGATGTACTGCCATGAGAGGAAGGTGATCCATCGTGACATCAAACCAGAGAATCTCCTGCTCGGCTTCCGTGGAGAGCTGAAAATCGCTGACTTTGGTTGGTCCGTCCACGCACCGTCCCTGAGGTGAGAGGTCACTGAAACCCATTCCAACCGCAAACTGGACTGAGTCGATGTGTGCTGTGTAGTCAAGGTCTTGGTCACGGCTCGCTAGCTTACGCTCTCAGTCACTCACTGCAAATCTAACCCCCCACCCCCCTTAATGTTTTGAGTTAAGGAGTGTGTTTAGATTATGTGGAGACAGTGGTGCTTTGTAGACCGTAACCGTATGTTGGGATGTCGTTACCGTTAAAGCTGCAACTGTTCTTGTCTAACCCACCCCCCCCCCCCTCTAGACGCCGTACGATGTGTGGAACACTGGACTACCTTCCCCCAGAGATGATTGAGGGGCGCATCCATGACGAAAAGGTGGACCTGTGGTGCATAGGGGTACTCTGCTATGAGTGTTTGGTTGGAAACCCCCCGTTTGAAACCGCCAGCCACTCCGACACGTACAAGAGGATCACAAAGGTTCGCATATTTTGGAGGGAGACGGATTGAAAAGAATGTATTTTTGTAATTTAGAAACATTTGCTGACAGTTGAGAATAAAATCATTATTTTACATCTCCCTTGCAATGGATATAGATATGCAACCATGGCTGTTGTAGATAGTGAGACTGACTGATTCCTTTCCCTGGGTTGTAGGTGGACTTGCAGTTCCCCAAGGTGGTGTCTGATGGGGCGCGGGACCTGATCTCAAAGCTCCTCCGCTACAGCCCGGCCATGCGTCTGCCCCTGCAGAGTGTGATCGACCACCCATGGGTGCGAGCCAACTCACGGCGGGTCCTACCCCCAGTCTGCACTGCCAAGAAACCCTAAAGATAAGCACCCTGCCTTGGTCCCAGGGTGGGTGAAGGACTCATCTGGGGGGACTAACTGCCAGTTTTCACTGCCGTTTTTCTTCTTCTCCTTTTTTTGGTTGTTGTTTGTTTTACCCTGTTGGTCTACTAAAGCTGTACAGTTTGTTGTCTTGTCATGTGTGGTGTCTGTCTTTGTCAATGTTTAGCAATTAAGTTGTGGGATTTTTTTTGTTTTTATCCCTCCAAGGTTTTAATATACGATTTCTGTCCAACTTGAAAAACTCGAACTTGAAAGTAATGTCAAAATGCTGCCTCAAGCAAACCAAAGTGCGTGAAGGGAAGCTTCTCTTTTACATTGGATTTCTATTAAATATATTTTCAAACTCTTGATTCTTGCCTATGATTTTACTTAGCGCACACACTTTTTGTGATAAAATAAAATGTTACTTTATAACAACCGCTGAGAGTTACAATACAACAATTAAATGACAAATACCCAATTCCTACTCACACCCCTACTTATTTGCAATATAATTTATGTTTGTTCTGTGTAAATCTAGAATGTAATTAGTTGCTTAACAATAACATGAGTCTCTAAATGTTAAGTGCAAATAGCATGTGACATGAACCATTTAAACTATTGAGAAGATGAAAAACTCAGTTGTAGTGATATCGATGCCCGCGTCCTCCAAAGTGTCACTTTATATCCTGCTATCAGATATCAGTAATATTACATGGTATTTCGCTTTCTCCATACTCTAAATATACATTCATAAAATATGTATTTTACCACGCTGTTGGACGTATAAATTGGCACAAAGACACTGATGTGGGAGTAGAAATGTACAGGTCTCTGTTGGCACACCTGGAGCAGTAGAGGCCTTACATGGGAGGGCCTGCTTTTGTTTTGTGGATGCCTTGTTTAAAAGTGCTTCATAATGTTTTGTTCCACCACAGTGGAAATAAGTCTGACTTGTCTGTGTTTTATCCTCGTTAGTTATTGAGTCACGCTGTGATTGTATGTATGTGTAGTATGTTTTTTTTGTTTTTTTTAAAGAAGCTCGCTCGTTTAGCATGCGGTTAGATCGGTACCAGCATCATCCAATGTCTCACTTTCTGCTCTGCCACATTTCAGTTACTTCGCTTCGTCCGGCCTCATGGATACGTTTGTATTTACATGACCTTTGATTGGCTATTCACTTCTCTTCACACTCTTCCGTCACGTCACACCTTATGTGTGCTGGATCGACATTCACCACCAGATGGCGAGACAAGCCTATGTACTGTATGTATGTATGATAAGATACATAGATAGAGAACATGTTGTGTTCCCTGCCTCAGGGCAATTTACACACATTCATTGTAAGCAATGTATTCAGTGTATTTATCTAAAATTGGCGTTTTTCAGGGTTAACTCTAATGCTTGTTCTATATCAGTTGACATTTACAAAATAAATGTTATGTTCTCATGACTTTAATTCCATTACATTTCTTGATTTCAATTTCCAATTTAATGGAGATGGACTTGACCCCATGTCATGTAAGAGAGAGAGATAGATCTGACCCCCTGCCCCGGGAACCTCTGGAGTTATGTCTCCTCTCAAACGTCCTTGGGGAGTCCAGATGCAGCTGGGTCGCATGACGTGAAAGATCACTGTTGGAAACAGAAGGGGATTACACACACGCACCCACACACACACGCACACACAGACACACACGCACACACACACAGACACACACACACAGACACGCAGTGTGTGAGTCTGTCTGAGGATTGTGTGGTTGCAAGCTGCCTGTCTCCCCAGGTCTGACCAAACTCTCCTCGTCATACTGCACTACAGGTGTACTTACACAGTAATGGGTCTCTCTCTCTTTCTTCAATTCAAATAAGCTTTATTGGCATGGGAAACCAACCATATTGTTAAATAAACAATAAATGTATAGTTAAACATTACACACACAAACATTTAACAAAGAATAAAGACATGTCAAGTGTAAATGTGAATAAACAATCTGAAATGTTTAGTAAACATGTAAACTATTGGTAACTTTCTCTCTCTCACACACACACACACTCTCTCTCACACACACACATACTCTCTCTCTCTCTCTCTCTCTCACACACACACACACATACTCTCTCTCTCTCTCTCTCTCTCTCTCTCTCTCTCTCTCCATTTCTGGTGCAGCTAGAATGGC
>NC_137688.1:6976471-6988971 GCF_963989245.1 Nansenia antarctica | reverse complement strand
AATGCAAATTACTTGCTAGCAAGCCAACTTGGTGGGCAGATTTTTATGATACTGCTCAATGTGTGTGATTGCTTTTATACAACAGTTCCACAAGTGCCATTTATCAGTTAACAGTAATAAGACACAACAGATTATGATTGGTTTGTTTACTTAATCATTTATTTGGCTCCGCCAACACTAAATAGTTCCACAACTGAACCTGCTCTTGAACTGGGCTGCTGCCAAGCTAGCAAATTGTTTCCATTGCATTTTTCCTCACCTGACTCCCAGACCCAACTGTAACAACAAGACCTCAAAAGCAGCAACCTGATGCAGAGGATCAGAAGTCAACTCGTGAGAATGATAAGGTTCTATCTCCATTTAGAATGATAAGGTTCTATCTCCATTTAGGGTAGTTCAGAGATATTGAGCATCAAAGTTTTGACATTCCATTATGTTTTGTGAGATGGAACCTTTGTATTTTATGAATTACTAACTCAAAAATGTCAACATTTTAAAAATAACACCACACAGGCATTAATAAACACCTAATGGATCAGATTATGTAAAAAAATTAATTTTGACCAAAAATGGAGATAGAACCTTATAATTCTAACGTCACGAACTGTCTCCTCGGCGTCAACATATAAAACAGACTTGTGATGTCAGAACAATGTGCTAAAGAAGTGCTGATTGCCCAGTGGATCGGATGCACCGATATCATACGGTATACTGTATGTATACTGTATCATACTTGCTTTGAGACTCTGCCCCTGTGTCACTGCTTTACCACTGCCTCTGTTGCTTTTATTATAAGAGAGAAAATACATCTTTGTTTTGGAAAGTTGATTTCATTGTGAGAGAGAAATACATAGGCCTACCTCTTTTGGTTTTATGAAGTTTCAGTTTTATTAAATTATTACAATAGTCAAAGAAAGAATGTTTTGTTTCTTCACTTTGAGTAAAGCAAAATTGCACCCTTTTATCTGTGCAATATCCTTAGCTTCGTAACGAGGACAGTACAGCAGGATCACATCAATATCCTTAGCTTAGTAACGAGGACAGTACAGCAGGATCACATCGATGAGAGAGAGAGGCTAGGGTACAGATATCCAGCTATGGTAAGGCTATTACCCAAATAAAAGTGTTAACAGAGTGAACTCCTGCTTTAACAACTTGCATCCAATTTCCATAAACATCAAATATAAAGCAGGGAGTCATGACT
This sequence comes from Nansenia antarctica, assembly GCF_963989245.1. Classification (NCBI taxonomy): domain Eukaryota; kingdom Metazoa; phylum Chordata; class Actinopteri; order Argentiniformes; family Microstomatidae; genus Nansenia; species Nansenia antarctica. The sequence goes on along the minus strand of NC_137688.1, from coordinate 6,987,767 downwards.
TTTCGTCAATGGCTAAAACAAAGACTAAGACTAGACTCAATGTGAGTTTTTGTTACGTCTTTTGCTAAGACTAAATGTAAAATAGCCTGCCAAAATTAACACTGGTGTGTGTGAGTGTGAGTGTGTGCATTCACATGTTCATATGAGTCATAGGTCTAATTGGTAAGTTCACACCCGGCCAATCCCAGCGGAAAAGTGAAAGGTCTTCATCCAGCGGGACATAGTGAGGTGAAAATGTCATCGGCTTGTCTCATAATGAGTCATAACGTGACTTCATTTTCACAAGGTTAGAGAGCCATTAATCATAGTTGCCATAGAGCCCTGGAGACAGAGACCTCCACCTTTTCCCAGCACAGGAGGTTGAGCGTAAAGAGACACATGATGGACTAATAACTAACAAGCATGCCACGTCCCAGACTTCATCTAGTCAGTCTGTATAGAAGAACTTCTCACGGTGTGAGAATGAGAGAGAGAGTAACTTGAGTTGATGTTGAACACATCTTTGTTGTACTGTACACTTCAGGAATGGGGTTACATGGGATGGCATTTCCTTGCCTTCTCATCGACCAAAACAGACCAATAAAAATGCAAAATAAAAAAAATGAAGAAGAAATTAGCACATAAGCCCCTTCATCTTAGCCCAACGTATCACATCGCCGAACATGAGTTCCCCCGCTATCACAGAACACACAGTCCAGTTGGATCAACACTTTCACTAGCCCGCTCAAAAACATTTCTAACATCACAGCCTTGACCACCCTCCGTCTTGTGTTGAGAGACAGAGAGAGAGAGAGAGAGGAGAGAAAGAAAGTGTGTATTATCTCTGAATTGTGTCTTTGTCCAAGGAACTGCTATCAGATAAGAGTGCACAGCTCTGAGTTCTGGGAGGGTTAAGTCAATGGTCGAGGGTCATGAGTTAGGTGGTTCATCGCTCTTCCAAACGACGCTCCACAGAGGCTGACCAAGGGTCTAGGTGACAGGGCATCATGGCATGAATGGTGGCATTGACATACACACACACACACACACACACACACACACAGACACACACACACACACACACACTCACTCACTCACTCGCTCGCACGCACGCACGCACGCACGCACACACACACACGCCCACATACACACACATGCCCTTCTGCCCACATGCCCCCCATGTGCCCCCTTCCACTGCCCAGAGGAATGCCAAAGCTCAGATAAGGTTGCCAGTGGCTGGTATGTCCTGGATTTATCAAGTGGTGACTTGATGGCTGGGATGGAGGGACCCCCACTGAGAACAGGAGGCTTGTTCTGTTTCTGTCTCTTTGTCGTCACTCATATTGAAGAGTGTGTGACTCATATTGAAGAGTGTGTGACTCTTCTGTGTTCAGAATGTTGCGAAAAATTCTGGTGGCAATGACATCACTCAATGGGAATTAGATTAGATTAGATTCAACTTTATTGTCATTGCAGAGTACAAATACCAGACAACATGTCAACAGCAGTTTAGCATCTCATCAGAAGTGCAAATAGTGATATGAAACATGATAGTGACAGTGATAGGTACAGTATGGCAAGTACGGTAGTTTGAGGTATATGCAGGAGAGGATAGCAGTAAGCTATGTACAGTTATGGTAGCTATGTACAGTATGGTAGCTATGTACAGTATGGTGTATACAGATGTATAAATAGAGGCTATATCAAAAGAGGTGTGTACAAATGTGTAAAGATATGGTGTGTGCAAAGGTAGTATTTGTAAACAGCAGTAGTGCAATGGGTGATTGAGTGTTCACATTGACCAGGGGTGTATGCAAACCGCAGTAGTGCAAGGCTAAATTGGTTGTCCACAGCGACCGGAGGGGGGGGGGGGTATACTGGTTGTTCATCAGAGTGTGTGTTGGGGGGGGATTGTTCACAGAGTGACAGCTCTGTGAAAGAAGCTGTTCTGGAGCCTGCTGGTACGGGACCTGAGGACCCTGTACTTCCTGAGTCTCTTAGATGGTAGGGGGGATCAAACAGACCGTGGCTGGGGTGCGAGGTGTCCTTGATGATGCTTGCCGCCCTCTGCCACCACGGTCTGCCTGGAGGGACTCGATGATAGGGAGTTTGATGTCGATGATGCGCTGGACGGTTTTCACCACCCGTTGCAGGGCCTTCCGGGTCGGGCCAGTGTAGTCGCCGTACCACACTGTGATGCAGTTGGTTAGGAGGCTCTCAGTGGTGCAGCGGTACAAGGAGGTCAGGATCCTGGGACACAGCTGGGCTTTCTTCAATCTCCTCAGGAAGTATAGGCACTGCTGCGCCTTTTTGACCAGGGAAGAGGAGGACAGAGAGACGTCCTGGGAGATGTGGACACCCAGGCACTTGAAGCTGGGGACACACTCCACCTCCATCTCATTGATGTAGATGTGGGAGTGTACAGAGAGTCCACAATGATCTCCTTGGTCTTAATGGTGTTGAGGGCCAGGTTGTTGTCGGCACACCACACCGCCAGTTGCTGGACCTCCTCCCTGTAGGCCGACTCGTCATCGTTACTTATCAGGCGTTCCACCGCGGTGTCATCTGCGAACTTGATGATGGTGTTGGATGGTGGTGGAGATATGCATCGGCACGCAGTTGTAGGTGAAGAGGGAGTAGCGGAGAGGGCTCAGCACACAGCCCTGTGGCACGCCGGGGTTCAGGGTCAGGGTGGAGGAGGAGTGGTTGACCAACTTGACGAGCTGGGGTCCGTTGGTTAGGAAGTCTGGGGTCCAGTTGCAGAGGGAGGGGCTGATACCAAGGTCACTGAGGAATGAGGCATCAGAGGGTGTTTTGTGTGTAAGAGCCTGTATATTTCTACTGAAACATATTGGTGAAACAGCATACAATACAATACATACAATACAAAACAACACATTTCTCGCTTTTTCCTCTCTTCTCTTTTTTCTTTTTCACATTCCAATATGACATCCGAGGATTGAGCCTACACATTTTTGTTTGCAAGTAGTTTACTGAAAGTTATAAACGTTTACAATTATTATTATTATTATTGTTATTATTATTATTATTATTATTATTATTATTATTATTATTATTAGTAGTAGTAGTAGTAGTAGTATTGCTATTATTATTATTCTTTTATTTTTTATATATAATAATATTATTAGTCATCATCATCATCCACTATATATTTGTAGAGCACTTTTCATTTCGCAAAACTATACTAAAGTAAACTACACATCAGCTGTGTTTGGTGAGTTTGAGTTTGTTTTAGATTTAGTGAGTAAGTACGCTAGAGTCTAGATGACTCACTGGTTCATGGGCAACTGTCTCCCTTACTCTCTATTACTACACCCCCCCACTTCTCCTAACCATACCCCCTCCCTCTCTTTCTTTCTTTCTCTCTGTCCCTCTCTCCATCCCACCCCCCCTTCCCCCCGCCTCTTCCTGTAATAGGGGGGGGACATTATCTACCATCCCGACCCGTACATTAGCTTACTTACAGGAGGGTTAAGGGAGGAAGTGGGGAGGGAGGGAGGGTAGTAGGTAGGTGCGTCACTAGAGCCTGTAACATACCTGCCCCCCCCTCCCTCTACCCCCCCCACCCCCCCTCCTCTCCAGGGAGCAGCAGATAGCACCCATTACTGTCATCCTCGTCTGCAGCTAATTGGTCCTGATAGGAGCCCGTCGGCCCAGAGGGAGGGCCCCTAGATTAAATTAAGAGCCGCGATTGGGCACTGTAAATATTTAATGCAGGGGGGTGGGGGCGGCCGGGGCGGGGCGGAGGGGGGGGGGGGATGAAAACAAGACAACACACCACGGAGGTCAACACTTCCTGGCAAAGTTACAGCAACGATGACTGAGAGAACAGGCAGGGTTAAGTAAAGGACAGGTAAAGACACAACACAGAGACAGGTAAAGAGACAACACAGAGACAGGTAAAGACACAACACAGAGACAGGTAAAGACACAACACAGAGACAGGTAAAGAGACAACACAGAGACAGGTAAAGACACAACACAGAGACAGGTAAAGACACAACACAGAGACAGGTAAAGACAGAACACAGAGACAGGTAAAGAGACAACACAGAGACAGGTAAAGACACAACACAGAGACAGGTAAAGAGACAACACAGGTAAACAGGTAAAGCCAATAAATTGGTATGATTTTAAAGAAGGACACACAAGCATCTCTCAAAACACTGTACACTAACTTTCAAATCTCTCTAATCTCTGTGTTTGTGACACAAACATACACACACACACACACACACACACACTTTGATAAGTTCTCTCCAGTCACATCATCATCATCATCATCATCATCATCATCATCATCATGTTTACACACGTGTTGTCAGTGATGCTTGGAGTAGCTGGCTTAACGCCAGTGTGTGCCTCATATTGTTGTGTGCGTGTGTGTGTCTCTGTGTCTGTGTGTCTGTGTGTGTGTGTGCATCCTTTAAGTTTGTGTCCGTATGTGAGTGTGCATGCATTCTTTGCGCGCATGTGTGTGTGTGTGTGTGTGTGTGTGTGTGTGTGTGTGTATCCCAGTTAATCCCAGCGGATTTAGAGGGAAAATGACTGGAAACATCAGAGGCTTTCCTCTTCATCCCTCCGTCTCCTCTCAGATCAACCAACACTGGAGCACAGAGGGGGCTGCTCTGCTCTGCTCTCACACCCCTACGTCATGGAGACCAGACGACTGCTTCAGAGAGAGAGAGAGAGAGGGAGAGAGAGAGAGGGGGAGAGAGAGAGAGGGGGAGAGAGAGAGAGAGAGAGAGAAGGGGGGAGGAAGGGAGGGAGAGAGAGAGAGAGAGAGAGGGAGAGGGAGAGGGAGAGAGAGAGGGGGAGAGGGAGAGGGAGAGAGAGAGAGGGGGGGGAGAGAGGAAGAGAGAGAGAGGGGGAGAGGAAGGGAGAGAGGAAGAGAGAGAGAGAGAGAGAGAGAGAGAGAGAGAGAGAGAGAGAGAGAGAGGGAGAGAGAGAGAGAGAGAGGGAGAGAGACAGGGAAAAATGGTGTGGATGTATTTGTGTGTGTGTGTGTGGGGGGGGGGGGGGGGGGGGGGGGGGGGTTAGTAGAGGGAAGTCCTGTTCTAGAGAGGTAGAAAAGGAGAGATGGGGGGAGGGAGGGAGATAAGGATAGAAAAGAGAGAGAGAGAGAGACGATAACATTTTCCCAGTGTATAATATCTATAGGCGTAGCGTGTCCTCCTCCCCCTGAAGAAAATGCATTTCCTGCGTCTTTGATCTCGCACTGATGTAGCTGTATATTGGTCAGGCCTCTCTGAAGTTCAATTAAACGCAGATCCAAGCAGGTAGCAAGAAAAATTACCACAGCGCTGACCGGTGTCTTCTCTGAGCCTAGCGTTCAATTGGGGAGGAGTAGCGGTAATGTAGGTGCACTGACAAAACTCTGGCCTTGAAAATAGCAATAATATTTCAGCCACCCCTAGCGCCACCGCCAGCGCCCACGTTTGCACTCAGATTGTTTTGGGTTTTTATGACGTTAAAATACAGCCCATTAAAGTGAGAAACAGTAAATTGCTTTGTTGGGACTAGGGACATTTTGTGCATTTGGGGTTTATAGAAAATGCTATTATTAACCTCGTTTGTTGAGTTTTGTGGTTGGAAATACCCAGACAGAATGAGATGTTGATAGGCAAAAGAGTAGCTTGTACAGTCAACTTCTGTTCTGTTGTGGATTTTCTGATATCCCTCTATTAACGCAATGTTTCCCTCATAAACAATGTGTGGTTTGGGTGTATGCACTGGTGTTTTTTTTTTTTACATATATGTTTGTGTATAGTATATATTTGTGCGAGTCTATGGCTGTGTGGGTGTGTGTGCGTATAGTATTATTATGTGTCTGTGTTTGTGTTTGTGTGTGTGTGTGTGTGTGTGTGTGTGTGAGTGTGTGTGTGTGTGTGTGTGTGTGTGTGTGTATGTGTGTGTGAGTATGTGTGTGTGAGTGTGTGTGTATGTGTGTGTATGTATGATTGTGTATGTATGCGACGGGGACATGTCCTAATGCGCTGATACTCAGTCTATTAGCTTGTTGACACTTTGGGGTCAGTGTGATGCTGCTGGAATGGTGTGTGTGACAGGGTGGAACCTCTTTATTATCCCCGTAATGTTCTCATCGCTGAGGGCTTTCTTCTCCTCCTCCCTCTCTCCCTCTCTCCTCCCTCCTCGTTCTTCTCTCTCTCCATCATTCTTTTTCCCTTTTCGATCTCGCCCTGCCTTTCTCCCTCTTTTCGTTTCCCATCGCTGTATCCTCACATCATCTCTCTTACCTCTTCCGCCCCCCTATTTCCCTCCAACCCCCCCTCCCCGCCTTCCTCCACCCCCCTGAAATCATTACCTACTCAGTTCCCCTCTCCCTTCATCTTTCTCTCTCCCCCTCCCCACACCCATCATCACTCTCTCCATCTCTCCCCTTTCCTATTTTCCCCACGCCGCACACGACCCTCCTATCCCTCTCTCTCTCTACCTCCACCTCTGCTCATCTCTCATTCTGATACACACCTCCCTCGCTGTCTCCACATTTTCGCCTCTTTTTTTTTCCTGTCTTCCCAGGCCATGCTCCTCCTTTCACTCCGTAGCCCATTCAACCACTCTCATTGCCTCACCGTCACCCCCCCTGCCCCATCTCAGAGGCTCTCTATTTCCTTACAGTTTCCTCCATTTCTTTCCCTCTCTCCCTCTCCATTCTCTCATTCCTCTTCTCCACTTTTGACCATGTACCATCTCAGTGTCGTTTCTCCTCCTCCGTACTGCCTTTTCTCTGCCCGTCCACCCCTCTCCCCTCCACTCAATAGTTTCAATTTGCTCTCCTCCTCTCTAATCTCCCACTACATTTATCCTTTGGCTTTTTGTATTATCTATCTCACTATTCCCCCTCCTCATCCTCCTCATCCTCCTCTTCTTCCTCCTCCTCTCCTTCCTTCCATCTCTGCTGGTCTGAGATGAATCATTCAATGTTCTGCTATTTTGAATGATTGGATTTTGCAAAATGGTTGTAAAACATCAACGTTTAATACTTCATGTCAGTACTCTGAGATATAAAGACAGAAAAGTGATAGCAATTTAAATGCACTGCCATCCCTCCATCCCCATGTAATCTTTCTTTTGACACACACACGCACGCACAAGCACACACACACACACACACACACACACACACACACACACACACACACACACACACACACGCACGCTCCATAACTGGCTCGGCTCTCTATCATGCTGGAGTGGTCTCTATTTGCTGATGTTGTCGGACATAAATTACAGCAGTCCGTTCTCCATGCATAGCAGGGCACTATGGGAAAGTGCATTAAAGAACTTATTCCCTGTAAAGTTAATGTGATCTGGAGAATACACACGCTAGGTAAACAGAGAAGGACACACTGTGCATACTGTGTGTGCGGGAATGCATGCTTGCGTGTGTGTGTGTGTGTGTGTGTGTGCCCATTGTGTGTGTGTGCCCATTGTGTGTGTGTGTGCCCATTGTGTGTGTGTGTGTGTGTGTGCCCATTGTGTGTGTGGGTGTTCGAGCCCCTTGTGTGTATGTGTGTCTTGACTATCACAGCAGTTGTTCATATTCATGTCTCTCTCCCCATCGCTTTCTCTCCGTTTCGCTCTCTCTCTCTCACCTGTTCATTTGTTGGTGTTTGACAGTTCTCATTATTGCCTTGGCGGTAGCTCAGCTTGTCCTGCCAGAGTGGGACACAAACAAATGGAATTTGAAAAAGAGAGAGCGAGTGGGGAATGCAGGACAACAGAGAGAGGGAAAAAGAGAGAAAGAGAGAGAGATGTAGATGGAGGGGTAGAGCAAGGGAGCGATAGAGACCTAAGGCCACCCACAGAGAGAGTAATTGAAAGCACTCGACTCCAGAGACAATTACAAACGAAACAGCAAACATGTCTGACGAACACAGCAGTGCCAACATGGAGCCGAAAGAGAACCACGTTCAGATAACGTCCAGAGCCTGTAAACCAAGGTAGTTAACACCGAAACGAACACTCGTAGATCCAATGACCGAGTGGTTGTTGTGATGTGTCCTCTGGGTTGACAGTAGTTTCTTTTTTTATTTTGTATGGAAGAGTAGAGCAAGAGCGCTGCTTTGCTATCAAAGATCATAGCAACAAACGCTGTCAAACGGGGGCTGGTTGGAAACCGGTCTATTAAGACCTCGTTTCCAACGAGCCCCCGTTTGACAGCGTTTGGGCCCTTCTTTCCACTTTTTGTTGTAGCTTGAGCAGAAAACAGTTAAATAATAAATCTACAACAACAACCAAAGCACTCCTTTTGTCGTATCAAAACGTTTAAAAAAAGCCGCTATTTAGGCTGGCTTACCAGTGACTCGTTTGGACAAGGGGAGGCTGGTGGAGGTTGAAAAACCTCTGATTTCAACCTCTACCAGCCTCCCTTGTTTGGTCACATTATTTTTTGGGGTGGGTCAGTGCCACTCATATTGTTCATGTCATTCGACAGATACAGTGAAGACAGACAGGAAAGTAAGGAGAAGAAGGGAGAGAGGTCATGGGCCGGATTCGAACCCATGCCGACATGGGCATAATGTGTGCACCGTAGACCGCAGTGCTAGACCACTGGACCACTGGACCACCCCAGGTCACTGTTTGGTCACATTTTTGCAATGTGAAGGTACTGTACGAGTGTAGTGATAGGAAATAGGAGATGTTCCACAGTGGGTGGTCAGACTTGAGCTGAGGTCAAACAGAGGATGGAAGCACTGCTGGGGTTGTGTGTGTCTGCTGGGGTTGTGTGTGTCTGCTGGGGTTGTGTGTGTCTGCTGGGGTTGTGTGTATGTGTGTGTGTGTGTGTGTCTGCTGGGGTTGTGTGAGTCTGCTGGGGTTGTGAGAAGCAAACTGTCAGAGGGGAATGAGTTCTCTGTGATCCTTGTGTACGTGTGGATCACACGCACACGCACACACATACACACACACACACACACACACACACGAGCGCACACACACACACACACACACACACACACACACCTGCAAGACACACAAGCACACACACACACACACACACACACACACACGCACACACACAGCCGTATTGATTATGATGAGCCCTTCATCCTTTCAGGTTATTAAATTATTGATCAGAGACAAAGACCTTTAATGGAATCCAGATTCCATGGTGTGTGTGTGTGTGTGTATTTATGTTGGGTGTGTGTCTGTCTGTGTGCGTGTGTGTGTGTCTGTGTGGGTGAGTGTTTCTGATGATATTTTCTTATCTATTTCTCTCCACAGTTGAGCTCCCTTCGAAATCCCGACATTTACAGTGACTTTACCTTGATCATCCGTCTGTCCCAGCTGATGACACGCAGGCTGAAAGGAGGTATCAGTCACACGGTGACGCATAGACGAGGATGTGAGGTGTGACTGTGTGGAACAGCGGGAAGGCTGTTCATTAAAAAGACGTCATATTCTTCCCCATGCACCAGCCACACATCCACACTGTTCAAACTGATTATGCCAGTCTCTGTCTTTCTCTCTGTCTCTCTCTCTCTGTCTCTCTCTCTCCTTCCCTCTCTATCTTCTCTCCATCTGTCTCTGTCTGCATCCCTCTCTTTCCCCCCCTTCCCTCTCTGTCTTTGTCTCGCTCTCGCTCACCCACTCTCCTCTCTCTTTCTCTCTCTTCATCTCTCTTGTTCTCCACCCTCTCTCCACCCTCTCTCTCTGTCTCCCTTTCTCCCTCTCTCTCTGGCCACAAAAAAACAGGCAAAAGGCAAAACAATAAGACTGGCAGTCGGCAATAAAGCAGATTTTTAAATATATATATATATATCAGCATTGTATGGAATTTCAAAAGGGAGAAAGCGAAAAACTTTATCTCCCAGGAGAGAGAGAGAGAGAGACGACCAACACAGAAGAGGAAAAAAACCACACAATTTGAGATAAAGGTGACACAGACAGGCAGATAAAGGACTACAGCCGAGGAATGACAATAGGAGCCCTACACAGGCAGGCAGACATTGAAATTCACAACACTTTGTATTATTTACCATCGTATCGCTCCACCCGCAAACACACAGCTGGTTCAGGTGTGAAAGGAGGGCCCTCAGGGTTATGTTTAATTCAGGCAAGCCGGAAAGACGACCCTGTTGGTTTCCAATGTTCTTTCCTGCGTGGTCCTTCAAAAACTCTAAGGAGGAGCGAAATTAAACAAGTAGGAAGTTGAGTGTACTTCATTGAATTTGCTATAAGAACATTTTGTACATTTGTCCTGATCTGAAACTCCTTCGAAAAAAACATTATCTGTACTTTTTTTAATGTGAATTAGACCTTACTAATAGACTGCTGTTGGCGTAAACATCACCATCTGTAGCACTCTGGAAGGCTCTGGAAGGCTACACGGATCATTTGGATGCTTCTGCGGCCGTCAGGCTGTTTCTACCCCTCCTCCCCTCCTCTCCTCCACCCCTCATTTCTCTCTCTCTTTCTCTCTCTCTCTCTCTCTCTCTCTCTCCGGTTTGCTCATTAAATCTATTTGCCCCCCTATATCACACTTACACACTTATGCACGCATGCAGCACGCACGCAGGCAGGCACGCACAGACAGACAGACAGACAGACACACACACCTTCTGCCCCCCCCCACCCCCCAGAACACTATAAAACGAGGGACAGAGAGAGTATAAAGGAGGAGAGGTGAGGAGGCAGTGTGTTTGAGAGAGAGAGAGAGAGAGAGAGAGGGAGAGAGAGAGAGAGAGAGAGGGAGAGAGAGAGAGAGAGAGAGCGAGAGAGAGAGGGATGCTCTTAGGAGAATTGTTATTTGAGATTAATGCTAAGAATAAATAAAGTGAACTCATAGGTGTCTGTGTCACGATGAGCGCTATCACTCGCCGCAGTGCGTGGGCTAATGAAATAACCTGTCTTACCATATTTCACTGGCCCTCTGCAATCTGATTAAGACCTTCCCAAATAGGGGCACTCTCACGCATCTTATCACAGAGACATATGGTGGGAGGGAGGGAGGGGTGGGGGGGGCATAGGGAGGGGGGTAAGTGGGGGGAGATGATGTTGTAGTGATCTTCAACTCCTAGGGGGCTTTGAAACATACAGTATGGGTCACAAACAAGCAAACATATATATATACTGTACCGGATAATATATACACCCACTCTTCCTACACATCAAATATTTAATAACATATTCGGAGAGAGCTACTTTTTCAAACACGGTCTGAAGCTATAGCTGTATAGCTATAGATTCATTATTTGTTTACAAAGTCTCTTGTGACCACATAAACAATGGACAGGCACTTATTGTTGTTGTTATGACAGCTTGCACAGACTAA